>NW_021319518.1:76125-92289 GCF_001605985.2 Dendrobium catenatum | reverse complement strand
TCATTCAATGGATGTGGTTCTTCTATGCATGAGTTTCCTCCACCGACTTTGTTGGATGACAGCTAATCAAATTCGTTTGAGCTATCCTAGCTTCCTTTGTGGTAAAAATGATTCTAAGTCATTTATTGATGCTTTGGCCGATGGCTCTCCAATGTCTTTCCCGCCTCTTAAAACTTCAACCTATCGAAGTTTGCCATCATTGTGGATTTTGAAGAAGGAAATTTTCGCTCTTGCTGCTCCCTTTGAGAGTTTGAGTTTTCTTTGGTCGAAAAAATTTCGATTAAGCGACCTTCTTTGGATTCAATCAGAAAGTTAATCTTTAATCTTAAACTTGCTAGTGAATTTTATGTTACTATTTTGGATGTGAAGCAAGTGCTGATAAAACAAAGTGATGTATATAATTGTTTTATGAAATTAATTAAGTGATGTCTTTACTTGGCTTTATTGATTGAATCTCCTATTATATTTATTTGAATCTCCTTTCCTAATTTGTGAGCCCACCTAATCTCCCATTTTTGGTCGGCCTCTACGCATTGAGAATGCAACTGTTGTGGGCTCTCACTCAGTTGCACGGGTTTTGGTTGAACTGGATGTCTCAAAATGCTATCCCGATTATGTTTGGAATGGTCCAAATAACTTAGGATATGTTCATTTATGTGATCTTTATAAAACTTTCGGTCAGGATAAAAAGAAATGTACTTTCAATCCTCAAATTCGCATGTCAAAACTTGTATCTATTGAACCTCATTAAAATAGCTCTGATAGGAATATTGTTGATGGTTTGAAAACCATGGATAATTTAGCTACCCCTAATGTGATTTGTGTTACTTTGTTAGATAATGGTCGTGGTATTGTTGAAAGTGCCGATATTGTTGATCACAATGAGAAGGAAGTTGATCCATCGAATAGTGCTTTTCCTGATATTATTTTGCCTCTGCTTGAGTCGATTGCTCCCTTGGGGAGGGCGATTGAGAATGATTCGATGATCTCTATTACTTATGCCTCCTTCAAAAAATTGTGGAGTTATTTTGTGTTGTGATGATGGTAATGTGGTTGACATTGTCTTGGTGGCTTCCCCTCAGGGCGAGATTGAGATTATTAGTCCTAACATTGTTGATCTTGTTGCTGATAATGAGCTAATGAATGTGAATGATAAAAAACTTTGTGATGTTAATATGAGAGTTATGAACATTGATTTTAATGAGTTCGATCCTTCTATTATTTCTCCTATGATGTCTCTTGATCTGATTGTGCCAATCTCCTCTATGTGACTGAGCATGAATGAACACATTGTTGATGTTCCAGTTGCTTCTATCTGATAATGCCTTGTATGCTCATTTAGGTGTGAGATTGGGGAACAATATTTTGGAGCAAATTGATTGAATTGAAGGCTCTCTATCCTTTCCTTCTGAGAATGGTGAAAAGAAAGTGTTTGATAAGGATAAATTAACTGATCTGAATGAAATTTCTGTTCATACAGTCGTTCAGATGAATAAACGTAGAAAGAAGAAATTCAAAAAATATATGTTTTTTGAGATTGGCTTTGGTGGCTCATGCATTGGAGATGTGAGGTTACTATTGTTGCACCAATTTTTTGATCTTTGGACTACAACTTTCGCTGGCATTACATCTTTGGATATAGACATTTGACTGTTGGGCATTTTGTGATTGCCTCTAACTCCTTTTTTATTTGCTTGTGCTTAGACTGACCTTTTTATACTCTCTTGATTTTTATTTTCAGGTGAATTCCAAAGCTCTTAAGTTTATTTCTTTCAAATGCTGTATTTTAACATTCTTTGGAGTCATTCTGAACATTTTTTTTTTACTTCATTAACATGTAGATCTCTTACTGTGTTTTTATCCTAAAAAAAAGTATTGTATTGGATTTAACTTTAGTGAAATTTAATAAATCCTATAAATTTGAACTTAATAAATCCTGAAAATATAAAAATATAAAAATAATTTAGTATGATAAATATTAAATTTTGATCAATCCTAAAAACTTATTTGATAACATAATTCAAAATTTAAGACAATTGTTTCATTTAGAAAATAAAATTAATTTATTTTGAATGTAATATACATGACTTTTTGATAATTAGATAATTGATAATATAATAAATAATTTAATAATTAAAACTTAAACGGGAGCTAATTCGAATGGAGCAATGGAGAAGAACGAGTAGTTTTGAACGATTAGTTTTATAACTTCCTCGTTTGAAAATGTTTCTTCATATAGGATCTAAAATCACACCAAGTAATGACAATTAGGGGAGCTTGCTCTTGCTCATTGTCAAGTAAAGGATTAAATATGATCTAAAATAAAAAAATTTATTATAAAATATTATAAATAAAAATTAAATAATTAATTAGTATTAATAAAGTTTTGTTATATTCTATTTAAACTTTTCTTGGCGTGCTTTAATTATCCTAATAAAGTATGTCAACTTTTAACCGCCTTAAATCCTATAATGAACAGCCAAACCGTCACAAAGAATTTAACTGGATTTATCATGAATGTTACCAAACAGTTTTCAGGATTTAACCCCTCAGGATTCCGTAAATCCTCCAAATCCCGAATTTACGAAATCCTACTTAAATGAAATCCTAAATTCTACCAAATAGCCCCTTAGGGACTGTTTGGTAATAGGATTTAGGCCATATTTGAGGAGGATTTGAGTGAAATATAGCCAAATGGTCTAAAATGCAAAACCAAATCTCACGGCAAAAGAAATCCGCCGTAGACAAAAAATTCCGCCTTTTCGAGCTAAATTTTGGATTTCCTAAGTCCTACTTTTTGCCGAATTTACGAAATTTGTTGGCTAAAGAGGAAGAGTCCGCTCATTAAATCTGTTCTATAGCCAAACGGTCACACGAGATTTAATAGGATTTATCATGAATGTTACCAAACAGTTTTCAGGATTTAGGCCCCTCAGGATTTTTGAAATCCGAATAAATTTATGAAATCCTACTTAAATCAAATCCTAGGTGCTACCAAACAACCCCTTATAATCTTTATAATGGGAATCAAATAATTATTTTTAATTATATAATCTCATCTTTTTTAACGATAAAGAAGTGCATAATCTTATACATATAATTATATATTAGATTATTGCAATTGAGCCAAGCCCAATTATATCTTTCACTTAAAAAAATTTATATATGATGTTTTTTATTGCTTATATTTGTATTTGCTAAAATGTAATCTCTAATAAACAAGTTATCTTCAAAAGAATAGAAATACAAAAGCTGAATAACTTTCATAATTGATACGATGGGCTAATAGAAGCATATTAGGTGGTAAGGAAGAAGAAGAATTTGCAGGATTTGTAAAAAATGATATATAGTACTGCTTTTTATCATGATTTCATATATTGATACTAACTAATATTATTTTTATTGCGTGTCGGAACATTCACTTTGGTAAAGAGATATCAGGTTCAGCATCCTAGCTTTGTACGAAGATCCAGCACACACACATATAAGATTGTGGGGTGCAAGAGTCATAAGAGATACCAAGATTTTTATGTGGACCCTCAAAATAGGAAAAATCACAAGGTATGGCTCAATTAAAACGATTATACTAGTGTTTATAGTTGATTACAAATTATGTGTTTCCTTGGGGGAAAGGCCCCGGCTCAATGTAGCAAATTTACATCATATAGAGTACATTACATGGTGTGAGTTGAAAGAATCCATTAATATGATAGTTGTTCTCAAAAGAGTATTGGCATGTTTGTTTGGCCAGTAAAATAGTAGTTCGGAGACGGAGATTGGAAAGGACCGTTGTTAGGTGTTAGAGGTATGACTGACCTTAACAGGTGGGTAGTGGTAGTCGTCAAGAGATAGATGTCGAAGGGACCATAATCTAGATATTAAGGTAGATGAGACCATTATCAAGTGATAGAGGTCAAAGGAACCGTACTTGGCGGTGATGGTGGTAAGATGGACCATAGTAGGCGGCGGGCAACGAAGTTCGGAGGGACCTTAGTAGGCGAGAAACAAAGATCAGAGGGATCATAGTCAACGAGGTGACGGAGGTCAAATGAAGGCCCTGCAATGGCTGTCAGATGGAGGTCCAACGGCGATGGTCTAACAACAACGGCCTAGTGGCAAGGGTTTGTCGGCGGTGGTGCTTGTGTGGAGCTCTGCAATGCTTCAAGCCTAAGAGCTCTTTTAAGTCCCTAGCCGAAGGTTTGAGCCTCCAAACATCCAAGTCCCACCTCATGTGGGAAAAGATGGTCAATTTATAGATTTAGAGAGTGACATGCTTTGTAAACATGGGGAAGATCTAGGGCAAATTCGGAGTACTCCATCAGACAACACATATTGATCCCCTCATTTATAGAATATTTGTTCAGCATTTAAGTTCCTTAATAACGTCAAAATTAAGCGATCTTGGTTTTTTTGGTTTCATCTGTCGAGCCGCTCGATTCGACTATAAGCATGTCATATTTTAATATCATTTGATCATCCAATTAATGTTTTGAAGCTTTTAAATATCTTTTGATTTTTTTAAAAGTTAGGCTCATTTGTACTCAGATTGGACCAATTTTGATTTCGTTGGGTTCGTCTCATTGAAATGTTTAATTTGATTATAAGTTTGCTGACATCAGAGTTCAAATCATCAAATGTTCCCGTATTTATTTTGGAAGTTTCAAACTTAAATATGCCTTGAGATTCGTGCTCAATCGAGATGATTTTTTGATGAAGTATCAATTTAATTTGCATAAATCCCATCTGAATTAATCAAATTAAATCTTGAATTTCAATTCAAAATAATTTCACAAAAAATTATTAGAATTTAACATCTTTCTTGTCAAATAATTCAAATAATTTTTAAAAGGTAACATCATCATAAAAAATTTTACTTAATCCAAAAGCCCCCAAATCTTGAGAAATAAAACTAGCATTTTCTGCTAGCGCCATTCTACCTTCCCTTAAGCAGATAATTGTTGTTGTGGGGAAATGTTTTCTTGCCCAGCGAGTTTCGGCTCTTGCCAAAATAGGTCTCAGCTCCATTGGGACGGCTTTTTTTTATTGTTTTTTAAAATAATTTTTTAATTTAAAAATTAAAAATTGTATATTAAAAAGATGTTTTAAGAAGCAGTAATAAAGCCATCCCAAGCGAGGCCTTAATCATTTCACCATCTTCAAATGACATTTGGGGCTAAAAAAAAACAATCTTCAAATGGCAGGAACACAAAGCAACACTTTGATACACAGCTCATCTTAATCTGTTGGTTGGTTAAAAGCTTTGACTACTAATAAAAAAGTCTTATGCTCGAAATTTATATATGTGATATGTATATATATTTGAAAAAAAAAAAATATAGCATTTGATAATTTGCACAATAAATACTTCCACAGTTTGTCGGGCAAAGTTGGTTCCGCCTCTAAACCCTATTTAATTTGTAACTAGGGGCGGAACTAGTTTTAATTTTTGGAGGGACAAATTTATAAGTAAAAGTATAGAATTTAGCTCAACCCCTATTTGTTCATATCATAATTTATCGTTGTACTCTTCGTAGATATGTCGGGGTCCAAGGGGTTAGCGCCCCCTGGCAAGGTTCGAATCACCAGGGATATTTTTGGATTGTTTTTACTATTTCTTTTTTGTATTTGGTTCATCTCTTTACAATTTCTTCTTTTATTTGATTCATCATTTTCAAACAATAATACATCTATACAATGTATTTAATTATACTTGAGACAACTACTGAAGATCATAGTATTTTAAAAAAAATAAAGGGAGGTAATTATCTAAAAATCCTTATAATAAAGACTCCGGGCTTAAGGTGAATCTGCCTACTTATAACTACGTGGTAATTTAATTTAACACATTTCAAACCTTTCATGATATATATAAGCACACACGAATAAGGCTAGGATATACACTTTTTTTTCTTATTAATCTTAACGTACTGATATATATGTAATTCAGCCTCAGGTCTATATAATTATACTGAGGTATTTAGGTGATCTTCTCCTCTCTTCTGGGAGAAATTTATAGGTAAGAACACATAAATTTTAAATTTTTAATGCACAGCCTCCTTAGTACAGGTTGTCCTCATATACGAACTCTCCGCATAATAAGTTTTCCCCGTTTCCTTTCCCCTGATTTTGTCTAGCATCAAAATCCTATGAGAAATTTCTCACAAGATTTGTAACATGTATAAGCTCATCTCAAACTGATTCAGTAATAAACTTTCACACAACATACAAACGAAATTCAGTAACATTCAGAACTTCTGCAAGCGTTACGAGTACATGAGGACTAGAGCTGGATATGTACAGATCTCAGCAGGTCCAGAGAAAAGTCCAGAATCTTTTGAGAAGTCTGAAAGTAACCTCTCGATCGGAAAACCAAAAGAAAATTAAAATAAAAAGTATCTTCAGCTAGAAAGAAGAAACTGAAAAACAAACGACAGAGGAATTAAGAAACAACACTTCTTAGCGGACAATCGGGTTGCCATTGCGAATGCCATGTCAGAAGAACTGACGAGTGAAGGTAATTGCAACAGCAAAACACCGGGTAGATCAATTCATGATCTACTCCGCCACCTTGATGCCGCCATTCTCGCCCTGAGAGGGGTTTTTGCCGGCGTTGATGCGATTGGCCTTTCCTGTTGCTCCATTCCTGTTGCCCTTTCCCTCGGCCTTCGCGGCTGTCGTAAGCCCGTCGAAGTTCTCCGTTTTCCCAAGGAAGATCTCAATCTGCATGAAGGATAAGAGGTTAATTTTTTATTTTATAAATGCTTATCAAGAGATTAATTATTTATTTTGCATTGTTTTTTTCAACGATCACTATCAATACCAAAAAATTAACATTTGTAAACATAGATATTAATATCAAAATGAATAGTGATGAGAAGTTTTTTTAAAGCATTTTCCTGCGGATCTGTAATGGTAAAAAATAAGAAAGAAATCTATCCAACTGCCCGTACAAAAAGGAATGTCGCTTAAAACAATTCTTTTCAAGTAATAGGTTCAATTTAGGCACTTTAAATTAGAATAAAAATTCATCATTTTTAATCAATTCAAACTGGATTACAGGATTAGAACCAAATATGAAAATCTAAAATAGCAAATTCATTTAAAAAAAAAAAATTTTGAGAAGCCGGACCTTGGCTTTCCTGATGAGCCGACCCTTTGTTTCGTCCTTGGTTCCGATGGTCGAAGTCAGAATCTCTGTTCCAAGAAGAAATCACACGTTAATACCAAAATTCAATAAAGTCATGACTATTTTTGGTTCAGTTTGGGTTTTGGTTATTACTCTTCTCAGTTGCTAGGCCTTTGTTCTTCAGGATCTCCGCGACCGTAACAACTGTACCGATCGCTGGAAAAGAAAAAGTTAGATATTAGTCAAAAATGTGCGCTCACTGTCTCTTTCTACGGTCTTGTAATAACAGGAAATATATACGGGAAACAGGAAACATGAGATGGATCGGATATTCGGATGTGGCGGGCAACTTACCCATGCCAAGAGCAGAAAGCTCGATCTCGTTGTATTGCTGCATGTACCTCTGTAAACCAAACAGAACAAATACCAAATCAGAAACAAGAAACGACAAGACGGAATCCGACATGCGAAAAGATCGAACAAGATCATTAAACGATTTCAAGAAATTAGAACGATGGTCGTAGATCTAGCGTAAGAATTTGAATAATCCGAATTCTATCTACCGATCCACCAATCAACCAAACCGTAAAAAGGATTGATCAAAATGCAACGGCAGCTCAAAAAGGGCAAACGAAATCGCATTAAGAAACAAGATCGAGGAATGAAGATCGACCAGAAATGAGATAGATACCTTGGCAAGATTGACGTAGAAGTAGAGCGGCTTCTTCTTATTAGAGACCTGGATTCGATTCCGCTTCTGCGGATCGACCACCACATTCGAATCCACCACCGCCAACGGATCATTGATCGCCTCCGCCACCATTGTCGTCGCCATCTCTGTCTTTTTCTCTATGGATGCTCTGGTTCGATTGCGCTTTTGGATGACATTGTGGTTAGAAGCGACGATTAAATAGCCGGTGAAGCTGCGCGGGGTGGCGAAGCGCGCTTGTAGAGGGAATTGGTGATCGGTTTTTTTTTCTTGGCTATTGGCGGGTACGAAGCGGCTTTTGCCGTTGAAATCTTGCGTGAGGTGGTGGTCCTCAAGCCCGCCACGGGATGGGCTATTTTGTCATTGGATAGTATTAAGTAGTAACCTGAATTTACTGAGGGCCGTTCGGATAAATTTTTTAATTTTATTTATTTTCAATTTAAATAGTAACCTGAAATTACTGGAGCTCGTGAATAAGCTTGTTTAAAATTTTGATTAACGTTTGATTATAAAAATCATGAACATACCTAATATAAATATTATTTATTTATTATAATTTAATGATATAATATTTATTAATTAATAAATTTTAAATTAATTAAATATTATAGTATAGGATAATAATAACAATTATAAATATGTATTAAATCGATATTATGCATAATTACTTATAATTATTCTTATTTTACAATATTATTTAGTTATATGTGATAAAGTAAGAGAAAGGCAAAGCGAAAGTGAAATTCCATCTTCTCAAATGCAAAAATTCAAACCCTAGGCTTCTTCGCTTAACATTTCTAAAATGTTGCTCAACTTTTCAACTCAGAACCCATGTCTTTCTTCCCTCTTCTCTATCCCATAATGTTGATCTGGTCCAGTAACTTAGTCTTTTCTCCCTCTTCTTTCTCCTCGACGCTGCTCAAATTCTGAACCCTAATATTTCTTCCCTTGTCTTTCTCTCCAATGTCTTTCTTCCCTCTTCTTTCTCCCCTACTATGCTCCAAAAATCTTTAGTGAAAACACTCACTCGATATGTTAGTGAATCGGCTCATTTGAAAGCTTGAAAATATTCGCTAGATATGTTTGTGAATAGACTTGTTTGATAGTTTGAAAACTCTTGCTACATAAATATATTCACAAACAAGCTCATTTGGTAGCATAAAAACACTCGATAGATATATTTGTGAAATGGCTTGTTTGGTAGTTTGAAAATGCTCGTTATATATGTTTAGGACCAAGCTCAATGTAATTGCTTGTTAGTAGGTTTGATAAGGCTCTTTTATTAAGCTAATGAACATATAAAAGTACAACTTGTTTATAGCTCAATAAGACTTGTTTGTTTAAATCTTGATAAGTGTGAAATAAATCGAATATGAATCAAATACAAATCAAACATGAACATCTATTAATTTAAATGAAACAAATGTGATGCTATAGAATCTAATTTAGAATAATTATTTTTTATCTTTTAATATACAAAAACCATAGCTATCTAATTTATTTTATCAATATAAATATCAACAAAATAAAACTATTTATCAAAATATCAATATACACATATGTATTTATTTTCTAAAAAATAATGTACATTACTCAGGATCTACACAATCATATCATAACTATTATGTCATGAGTATAAAAGACAAACTAAAATAATACGAACCTAAACCTAAAGAATCATGCTCAATCTCTCACTCATGTTCTTGTCTTTTGGTCTTAAATTATTTAAATCACATATAATGAGCTAAATAGCTTAGCAGATCACCAAATCCTATAACTAAACTAAAGCACATTAAAGAAGCAATATTCATGTCTAATCAGTTCAATACTAGTAACAATTATATGATCACAAATCAATGCAAAAATAATAAAACTCATATATATTACCAGTAAGAGTCTGTAAACTGTAAAATAGTATGATACATAAACCAACAAATTAGTATAATATGTAAACCAATAAATCATTATAGGTATTAAAACCATAAAGCAATTATCATATCAGTATTATCAATCAGTGACAATTAGTAAAAGAATTATATAGATCGATAAAATCAAAGCATTGATAAGACTATAGAAAATCATATTAATATAGTTAATTTGGAGTAGTAATGTCAATGCAATAAATTAATAACAATAATCATATTCTATATCAATATTACTGCAGTATCATAATCACATGCTTAGTACATCACATAATCAACCAATTAATAAACAATGTAGTGAATCAATAACAATAGCAATAATAATAATAGTATACCAGCAGTAGCATTGATATTATTATATGTGATAGGCATAAAAGCCCCAAAGAGCTTCCTCTCTCCTTTTCATCTCCCCCTTCACCCTTTCCTTCCCAAGTAAGTCACGGTCGAATGAAGAAGGGTAGGCATTGGGGTGATTTTAGTGCATATGATTTGATTATATATATATATATATATACACACACACACACACACACACACTTTTAGTGGCCCAGTGCCATAGTGCTCCGACTCAGCGTTGTCACGTTTCATGTGGAAATCAAATTTATTATAGAATAGAGACTAAAATGTCGTCACGATAGTTTTTGGCACCACTGTGCTCTCATGCATAGCACCTCAGTGCTCACAATCTCAAAACTGCAACACTCTAATTCAAATAGAAATTAAAACTTTTTTTTAATATTTTGTGTTTTTACAAGAGTACCATAGTCGGATGATGGTGATCATAGTGCCATAGTTGGGTAACAATTATTAGAAGTTCATATTTAGGCAATGATGGTTAGAGGATCATAATTGGACAATGGTAATTATGTGATTATGGTCAAGCGATGGTGGTCAAATGACTATAGTTATGTGGTGATTATCAGAGGACTGTAGTTGGGTGATGGTGGTCGAAAAATCATAATAGGGCAATGATGGTCATAGGACTATTATCAAGCGAGGGTGGTTGGAGGATTGTGTCAAGTAAGGTGGTTAGAGGATCATAATCATGCAATAGTGGTCGGTAGACTGTAATGAGGCAACAAGGGTGAAAGACCATATTATGCAACAATGGTCAAGAAATCATAGTTAGATAACGATGATCATAATATTATAGTCAAGCGTTAAAGATCGAAGAATTATAGTTAGACGATGGTAATTAGAAGACTATGATTGGGCAATGGTGATCAAAGGATCATAATTAGCCAATTATGGTAAGGTGACGATGATCAAGTGAGCATAGTCAGATAATAATGGTCAAAGAGCCGTGGTCAGGTGATTGTAGTCGGGGATCATAATTGGGCGAGGGTGGTTGGAAATCAGATAGCTGATGATAGTGGAAAGATTATAATCTGGCATCAGTGATTAGAGAATCATAGTTAGGTAGCATTGGTTTAAAAGTTGTAGTTGAGTGATGATGGTTAGAGGATCATAATTTGAAGATGGTGGCCAAAATGTTATAGTCAAATAATATTGGTCAAAGGATTATGGTCAAGCGATAGTGGTCTAGAGACTATAGTCATTTAATGATAGTGAATGAAAATCATAGTCAAGTAATGGTGATCGAGAGATCGTACTTAATGGTCAGAATTGTGACATTAATGATTTTACCATGATGGTTTGATGATGGCGCATGAATGACATTGTTTGAGTTGCGATGGTGGTTCGATGGAGGTGGTCGAACTACGGTTGTTCGATGAGAATGGTCATATGCTAATGGTCTATTTGTGGTGGTTCTTTGATAGTGGTCTGATAGAGCTCTAAGAATCTTCAAACTTTTTAGTTCTATTGAATGTCAAGCCAAAGGTCCAAACTTCCCCCTCTCCCCTTTATGTATAAAATACGGGCTTATTTATAAATTTTGAAAGTGTCATTCTCTATAAATATAACTAAAATCTACAACACTTGATCGAAACACCAGTTTAGATTTCCTTTATCACAGTTCATTCTTTCAATATTTAAGTGCTTTAATGATATCAAAATTAATCATCAAGATGCTCAATCCAATTATAAGCATGCAAGATTTGAAAAACACTTGTTCGCCCAATTAATGTCTCAAGGGTTTCAATTATACTTCAAATGCTTGATTTGGCCTTATTTAAAGTGGGATTTGATAACTTCTGATGTCAATGGATTTTGTCTAGTTGAGATATTCAGTTTGCTTATAAATTTATTAAAATTGGAGTTTGAATGATCACGAATTTAATTAGAACAAAATTTCAATTCAAATATTCATCAAGATTTATGCAAAATTAAACATATTATTGATGACATATTGGTTGTATTTTTCAATGATAATTTCTTCAATGACCAGAGCATTGTAAGAATTTTTTTTTTTGATATTTATATTGTTTAGATATTTTTACTTTGCAAGTCTCGAAAGACTTAGGGTTCGTTTGGGACGGCTTTTTTATTGCTTTCTAAAACGGAGTTTTAGTACAATTTTTTTTTATTTTTGTACTAAAACTCCGTTTTAGAAAGCAATAAAAAAGCCGTCCCAAATGAAGCCTTAATGTTATTATTCTATTTTTGTTTGTATTGTGATACACGTGGCAGCATAAATCAGTGAGGGTATGGCAGTTTCTCCACCAGCTAGATAGTGAATGAGTTTGGCTTGCAGTAGCAATTGGCTGTGGAATCCTAATTTGGGTAGAAATTAAGGTTTCGTTTGGGACGGTTTTCTTATTGCTTCTTAAATCAGCTTTTTAGTACTAAAATTAAAATTTTTGTACTAGGAAGCTGCTTCAAGAAACAGAAAGAAAGTCGTCTCAAACTAAGCTTAAGCGTGAACATAAAATAATGGTATCTATTCAAATAAAACTAAAAAATTATTTTCTTGCATTATTATTTCCTTGTGATTTTAAGTTTATTTTTAACACTTAGGTTTATTTGGAATGACTTTTTTATTGCTTCGTAAAGTAATTTTATTTTTTTAATTAAAAAACTGCTTTAAGTATCAATAAAACAGCCATCCCAAATAAAGTCTTAGATTTTATTCTTCCCATATTTTTTAAAACCTCTCTCCTCTTTATGAACCATGCTGGTGCCATTTTACTTTCCACTGTACATTATTGTTTCATCTTTGAAAAGTCCATTAGTACCTCATCTAACTTGTAATTAAGGAGAGACAATTAAGGTTTTATTTGGGATAGCTTTCATATTATTTTATTTTTTAAACTGTAATCATAATTCTATTTGGCTAGTGCTTTCATAATGCTTTCAAAATTTCTTTGTACTATGAAAGTTATTTTTTATTACATCTTTTAAAATTTATTTTTTTCCTCACAACAGACTAAAATCATCTTTTTAATAAAATAGATTTTTATTACAATAAAGCTGTCTCAAATTAGGCCTAAATGTCCAAAGTAGTGGCTAACCAAACACTTAGGCTTCGTTTAAGACAGATTTCTTATTGCTTCTTAAAACAACGTCTTTTTAGTAAAAAATTAAATTTTTGTACTAAAAAATTGTTTTAAAAATCAATAAAAAAATCATCTCAAACGAAGCCTTAATTGAATTGGTCTTAGCAATTGGCAATGCCAACTAGCTTAAATTCAGACTAATCTAGCCCTTTAGATCATTATTTTCATATTAGTGTGCATCATCATACTAATTTTGCATTAATTAATTATGAAAATGATATGGGGATAAAAGTTTACTTTTATATAATATTTCAAGCAATAGCTTTTAAATGGCCTTTCTTCAAGAAACCGACTTTCAACATTTTATAAATATTTTAAATCCAACTTAAGTTCATTAATGATGATTATCAAGAGCATTATCATCCGTTTATTATAGGTTTAATTGACTCAACTATGGATTATACTTAGCGCAGTATTGACAAATTTGAAAAAATCTTATTAAAATACA
Organism: Dendrobium catenatum; assembly: GCF_001605985.2. NCBI lineage: Eukaryota > Viridiplantae > Streptophyta > Magnoliopsida > Asparagales > Orchidaceae > Dendrobium > Dendrobium catenatum. The sequence continues at coordinate 78,626 of NW_021319518.1, read as the reverse complement.
AATCTTAAAGCAATAAAAGAAAATGTAGTCATTTCTTTATACAATAATTATATCATTTTAGAGAAATTAAGGCTTAATTAGATAATTTTACTTCGCTAAGAAGAATAAGCATCTATCCTATTGTGAATTGCTTATGCATGAAAAAATATCATGAATGGGATTAATTATTATATTCGGACGTCGAATCTCGTTCGCAGGCCAACCAGAATGTGCCACATCACCCCTTCGCTCGGTACCGCGGCTCGGTACTGCTCGGTACCGCAGCTCAATACCATTGACGTGGTGCATTTTGGTTGGTCTCCAAATGACGTTCTGCATCCGGGCTCCGCACATAATAATTTCTTCATGAATTGACTCTCCATCTAAGTGCATGTAGCTTAAAAAATTTTTGAAACTAAAATATTCATAATGTTATATTTTTTTTTGTAAAATTAAGTTATGTATTAGAAATCTTATATTTCACCTTATTTAATAATTCTTTTATTGTTTATATGGAAATATTTTAATACTTTTTATTTTGTAGAAAATTTTATTGTAAATAATTTATTATTTTTAATATATCACAAAAAATCATCTTGATCAAGCTTGAGGCATATTCAAGTTGGCAAGTTCCAAAATTAAATTTGGGATCATCTGCAATAATAATTTCAACAAACTTACAATCACATTGAATATCTTAGTAAGACAAACCCAGCAACACTAAAATCAGTTAAATTCAAACCCAAATGTGCACAAATCAAGGGTTTAAACCATATTTTGATGCTCCAACATATTAATTGAATGACAAAATGATATTCAAATATGACATGCTTATAGTCGAATCAAGTGGGTTAACTAGATGAATCAAATCAGGGGTGTCAATATTTGACATGACCCGAAAACATGACCATAACTCGACATGAAAATTTTGGGTTGGGGGGTCAACCTGAAACCAAAGCGGGTCGTGTTTGGGTCTTGGTTTTTGACCCGTTTCGAATTTCGGGTTGATCCGGAAACCTGAAAATGACTTGGTTTTGACCCATAATTTCATCAGGTATCTTCACAGTGAGCGAACATCCGTCGTTTCTTGATTTCTTCCAATCAAAATGTTGTAATTTCCAATCCGACTGGAAGTGAACGTCGTCCAAGGAGCAAAGTTGAGCAGCAACAAAGGAGCTGACGACTCCTTCACAGTGAACTCCCATCATTGCTTCTCTTCAAAATTTTATAACTTCCGATTCGTCGGAAGTGAACGTCGACCAAGGAGCAAAGTTCAATAGGAACAAAGAAGCCATGCCAATGGGGGGGGGGGGGGGGGGGTTGGGTGGGTGGTGGTTCGGTGACTCCTTCACAGCGAGCGAACTCCCGTTATTCAGTCGTTGCTTCCGATCAAAATATTTTAACTTCTGAGCCGACTGAAAGGGAACGTCGTCCCCAAGGGGTGAAGTTGAACATGAACAAAGGAGTCATGCCAGCTGGAGACTCCTTCGCTACGAGCGAACTCCCGTTATTGCGATCAAAATGTTGTAACTTTCGATCCACGAATCCAGCGAGCGAACTCCCATCATGACGACCAGTAAGCGAAGTCGAACATCAACTCAATTTTATGGTGGGGTTCGAGTTGACGTGAACCTGAAGCAGATCGAGTTCTGGTCCAAAAAACCGTCCTGTTTGAAAAAAAAGGGTCGAGTTCGGGTTGACCCAAATAGTATCGAGTTTGACACGAACCTGATCCGTGACCCGAAATTGACACCTCTAAATCCAACGGGCCCAAGATCACTTAATTCTATAATTATTGAGTCACTTAAATGCAAAATAAATTATTCATAATCGAGTGGATCAATATAGGCCGCCCAAAGAAACACTACGAGTTTGTCCTAAATATTCTTCATATTTACGGGGGCATATCACTCTCAAAATTTATAAATAGACCCCTTTTCCCACATCAGAGGGGGCGGGTGGGTATAATGCTTGAAGAATTGTAGAGCTCCACTGTGAGACCTCGTTCCCTTACTGTTCCTCTCTGACTTGGATTTTCCTCCCAGGATCATCCGGGACGATATTGAGATCGTCCAGGACGATCTGTACTGTTCAAAATATCGTCCTGAGAATAGTTCTGGGAACCGTCCAGGCCGATGATTTTGGTCTGATCGTCCCGGGACGATTTTGCGATCGGCCGGGCCGATCAGCCTAATGATATAAGAAAATCAGCTCGTTTTGAGGAGAGAGAAAATCATTTTAAAAACAAAATATCTGATTTGAGGAGAGAGAAAGAAAAAGGGAAAAGAGGAAAAGCTTGGTTTCGGAGGCCGCAGAGCGCTTTTCGTCCGACGTCATTGTTGGGAAAAGTGAAGATCTCGTGGTAAGGACTCGGAATCCTATTTCTGTTTTCAGAGATATTGAGTTTTGACCGAGTTGTGCACTGTTTTGTGTTTTCGTAGTCGAATTTTGGATATGATTTCGATTTGACACAACTTTCACCGCACAACTTTTGGTATGTTATAGATATAACTATTGTACAC
>NW_021319518.1:34137-74673 GCF_001605985.2 Dendrobium catenatum | reverse complement strand
ATTTCCCTGCTGATAGAGATAATTGACTCGAAAGTGCTCTATTGATTGAGATGATTTCCCTATTGTAGCATCGTACGTCGTCATTATTGAATCTGTCGTAGTGTCATTGAATATTGTATATTGATATTGAGTAAATTGTATTGAATATTTGGATTGACTGATTTGCAAGAGTACGTTCTGACACGAGTCCCTTATTGAATTAATTGATGTTATTGATTGCTATTAGTTGACACAGATATCCTATTGATTTGATAGATGATATAGATACAACGAATTGACTAGACGACACGATTGATTGAACCGATAGTATTGATTGATAGACACTGCTACGATGGATAGATATTGACTGGAAGCACTTATTGATTTGATTGCTGAGGCGTATTGATTTATCGATGTTTTTACCGCTGTATTGATTATTGACTATTGATTTCCGTACCGCATTGACTACTGATTGGATTTCCGCATTGCATAGACTCATTGACCATTGATTGACTTGATTTGATTGACCTGCATATTGATAGCATCGCCGTGCTTTGATTTCAGTTGTAGGCTTTGGTGACCTGCTGGGCTTTGTAAGCTCATTATATATGGTTGAAATTTTCAGGTCTGAGCAAGGAAGCTGGAATGGAGATATTGATCAAGACTGTCAGACGAATCCTTTCACTATTGATATCTGGGGCATCACATCCACCCCGACGCCACCTCGGGTTGCCTGGTCACAAGTGTTGAACATTAGACTGATCATCGATGTCAGACCTTTGTCCGACCACCATTGTCTGGTTTACCTCAGACCATGATCGCCCGCCTACTATGGTCTATCTGACCATTGTTGCATGTCGAGTATGGTCTCTCTAACCATCATCACCTGCCGGCTATAATCCCTTAAACCTCTATCACCTTCCGACTACGATCCCTTCAGCCACTGTAGCCTATCGACTACAGTCCCTCCAACCACTATCGTTGGTTGTCTACAATCTCTCCAACCCTGACCTCCATCACCCGCCGACTATGATCCCTCTGACCTTCATCGCATGCCAACTACAGTCCCTCTGACCATTGTCGTCCCCCAACTATGATTCCTCCATAACTACTTGAGTCTTGCGATTTTCATTACTATTATATCATAGAATCAATTATTACCACTTAGAATTTTTTAAGTTGAATTAGTTATAACAACAACAAATTTTTACATAAGTTTGATTTGTAGCGATTATAACTGTTACAAATTTAGATATTTTTTCATTAACATACATATTTTTATAGGTGATTTTTTTATATAATAGTCAAGTTTATAAAATGGCATTCAATGAAGTAAAATCATAAATATCAAGATTATGAATGATAATCTAGACATCTTCTTTCATTATGACATAAAACCTTCATAGATACTTGCAACATACATTACAACAGTTTTAACTGATGCAATTACAAGGCACAATTAGTAGTATTTTTAGGCTTTATTTGAGATAACTTTCTTACTGTTTTAAAATTAATAAAAAAATTTGTGCTAAAAATTTCTTTAATGAAAATTTTTTGTACTAAAATTTTACTTTAAAAAGCAGTGAGAAAGCTATCCCAAACGAAACCTTGAAACCATTATTAGAAAATGCTTTCTTAGGTGTCAAATTTTGGAAGTACTATAGTTTATCATGGATGCATGCTATATTACTATAATAACAATAATCATTATTATTGATAATTGAACATATAAAATACCATTAATGCTTTTAATTTTGATTATTGTGCATCAACTTAAACATGCAAATTAGTATATATATTGCTTCTCTAATTCAATGTCACATATATTACTATTGTAATGGAAACAATAAATTATTATCATATCCAAAGTTATTCATAAAATAAGTTTGAAGTTTCCCATCAACATTTTATTTTTCCTTCAATGAAATTTGAATAGTTAGAATTTAAAATGATAATCCATCAAAATTTATAATAAAATAAATTACCTTTGATCACGATGAGATTCAAAATTATTAAATTTATTTTGAGATGAGAACATAATATATAATATTTATCTAGAATGAATCTAACGGCTCTGAATTTCATCATCACAACAATTTAGGCTTTTATTGCGTCCTCCCACCTGACGTAGAGATACGTCCTCCCACCGCCAAAAAACTCGGTTTTTGCTCGGTATTGCTAGGTATTTTTTGATAATAACGAGAAATATCATCATGTGAAGACCAATACCGAGTTATACCGAGCAATACAAAAAAATACCGAGTTTTTCCTAGGAAAAACTAGGTATTTTTTTGTATTGCTCGGTATAACTCGGTGTTGGTCTTAACATGATGATATTCCTCGTTATTGTTTGGTATTGCTCGGTATTTCTCGTTTTTTAGCGCGAATTTAGCTCTGGGAGGACGTATCTCTACGTCAGGTGGGACGACGCAATAAAAATTCCTATTTGAGACGGCTTTCTTGTTGCTTTGCAAAATCGCTTTTTAGTATAAAAATCGCTTAAAATTAAAGTAGGAAAAAAAAAAACAATTCTCTAAAGCTATTCCAAACGAGACATTAGTCGAATTTTTTGATCCAAATTTTTTTCTTCTCGTATCTTTTGAGCGCCCTCTCGTACTCGATATCTTGGAGTTTTATTGCATCATTAGCTAGGGTTTATATCATCAAAATCAATAATTTGACAAATGAGAGTATTATTTAACTTTCAAAAATGGAGAATCTAATTATTTAATTAAGAAATAAACTGCATCATAGAGTTACTTAGACCAATTGAATCATAACAAGTCCAAATGCTTAATAAGTTGCTGTTCATATAGTGCAATATTTTAAATTATCTTTCATTATCATGAAATTTTAAATTAGTAATAATTCAAAATAAATTGCAGAATTAAATAAAAAAATTGCACACTTTCAATTATTATTACATAATTAAAATTGCAACGTAGTAATGAGGTGGTGTCATGTCAGCTACTTAGCTTAAAATTTTGTTGAAAAGAAATATTTTTAAAGCACAAATCTTTGTATTAATATGTTTAACAATGACTTTTAAGCATAATAATTTGGTTAAGAGCCCTAATCAATCGGATTCATGTTTGCTCACCCGCGGTGGAGTCATTGGTTACGCTCACCTCCAACGTTTAATGCCGCGGTTCACTGCCCCGCCGACGCTGCAACGACGGCCAGCTGTCAAGATGGTAAGCTTACCGTGAAACACGGCGGATGAGGATGATTCGAACCCGCGATTCGCACCTATAGTCACGAAATGACTGGCTGGTTAGGGCTTCTTTTCTTAAACCTCCCCCGCTCCGTTTTTCATTAACGCCGTCATGCGACACCCGAGGTCTGGCCCGGGGCTCCTATATAATCGATTTAACGGTATCCGTTGTCTCCGCGACGAACGGAGAACCGAGCAGTAGCGGACACAGCGGCGGAGGAGGAGGACAAAGAGATAAAGCCGGGGAGAAAAAGATTCGAGGGCTAAGGAATCGGAGAAATCTAGTTCCGATCCGAATCCCCTGCAGGAAATCGAGCTTTTCTGAGATCCAGGGGCGTCGACTGGGGTGAGAAATTGCTGGCATTGTTCCATTTCTCTCCGATCTGTTTGTTGTTTTTTTTTACGAAGATCGTAAAGTATATTTGCAGCGGAATATTGTTTTACTTGGTCTGATTGGACGATCATTGTGTCTGTGGTATGTGTGATTGAGAGGGGAGGGCTGTTCAAGCTTCTCGTCTCAGTCTAATTGTTTTGTACGGATTTTAATATCGAGCGTTTCAGAATGCAGATCGAGTGATTACTTGCTTGGTTTATGATATATTTCTGCATTTGAGTTCTAGAATTGCATACTTTTGTTGTTTGGGTTAATGAAGCTCGAGTGCCTTGTGTAATGTGTAATGTTTCTCCAGCGACTATACTCTTTTGTTTAATATAATGAATAGCATGGAGGTGCTCGTTTCCCGGTTTTACTGCATATGCTTTGATTTGAGTATTTTGCTTGTTTGTTCAAGAGATTGATCATATTCCTGGAAAAATCTGGAAGCCAGATTTTTGGTGCTCTCTTTAATCATGAAGAGCTTGTATTTGTATTGATTTGGGCTACCTTATTTATTTTTTTGGTTGGCGAAAGCCTTTATGATTCTTCTTGTGAGCGTTTTAACTATTATCGTTTGTTATTCCCAAGTTTAAGCTAATCAATAATCTCTAGGCATTGGCTTAACTTTTAGTTGGGTATTGGTAGGATTTTCTGCAGCTTTGAATTTGTTTGACTTGGTACATGCATGTTATTGTATGTCCTGCTGCATATATCCTAGCTTACTGTCATCCATCCCTATGGCTCCTTGCAAACTGAGATATCTACAATTGACGGCTTAATCAGTTTGTAACTTTTAATTACCTTTTGCTATGTGTTTTTTTAATGCGCTCCTTTGAGTTTGTATGATATGCTACATACATGTTATTATGTGTCCCTATGCATATTGTTAGGCTTACTTCTGTCCACCCATATGGTTTCCTTGTAAACCCAGATATGTACAACATTCGGCTCTTAGTTTTTATGATATTTTGCTGTAGTTTTTTATGCATCCTTTGCATATAATCGAACATGTGCCCATCTATATGATGTAAAGGTGTTTGTCTATTGCATGTCTCGGATTTAATTGTTTTGTACACGAAAAAGTGAATAATAATATTTGTTGAATAAGCAGTTTTAATCCTTAAGTGAAATGGTAATGGAAATATCGAAGGATCAAATATGATTCAAAGTATTAGGATTGTATTCAGAAAGTCCTAGATTGACATTCCTAGGGATCTTGAAGTTTTCAAATCTATTTGCTATTTTATGGAGTTTATCTATTTACCATCTTCATAAATTTTTGAATGTTATAATTCCAATCTTCAATTTCAGACAATCTAACATCTTCTCCATGGCTTATGTAGCTTGATTGGGAAGTAAAATTAGGCCATGCCTACATATGAAGAGTCAGAGCACAATGTTATTCACTTTTCCCATGACAATGTCAAGTGCACGGACTATCAATCATCCAAATCATCTGAAACTTCCATGTCTCATGAAGCTATAGAGGGAAGTCCTGATCGAAAAGCTTATGTTAGGATTGTAAATTCAGAATATGGAGAAAAGGAAGGCAGTGTAGCTTCTCCTATTGGAGCCTCTGTGTCTCCACATGAAAATTTTCTGCAGGAAAATGAAGTAGCAAATATGGAAAATCTTAGTCTGGAAGAGGGGTCTCTGAAAGAGAAGTTGAACAGTGTAGCCGAAAGATCAATTCAGAATATAAGTTTGGACCCTTCTTCCCAGTTGACTGCTAAAGCTGATTATCACAGTGTACGTTCCAATCACACTGTTTCTCAGCCCTTTTCCATTGCTACTGAGAAGCGTGCTTGTTCAAGTGAGCAGAAAAAGCTTGCAAATTTGAATCATGACGAGTCACCAAATCATGTAAAGAAGGCTCAGGTTTGAATGTCATTTGCCTTTATACTCATCTTAATTTTTCTTGTTTTAAGATACTTAATTCTTGTTTGTTAGTTGTACAAATCTTGTCCTAGTAAGGAATATGAGTCCTAAATGATGCTTTATCTATTAAAAAAAATGTGCCATTTATGCTCCATGTATCTAGACAACATGCGCGGTAATCAGTTTCATTTATGAATAAACCACAGTCTTTCTTTGCTTATATTTTTTTTTTCCAATTCATCTTTTCCTGCCTGTTGATGTGATTCTGTATTTGGATTTTAATCGAAAATTAGCTTCCATTGTTTTTGCTCTGAGAAAATGAACTCTCTTGTTGTCTTACAAACCATTGATGCTAGACATTGATTCATTATATCTGAGTACCTAGAGTTATTCATAGATCATGATATTTTGCTGGAGTGCCGTGTTCATTTGTTTAGGCTTGTATGATACATTTTTCCATAACTTTGTTTAGGTTAAAGATAAATGCATTACTGATCCAGTAGTGATTATTTGGTTATCTATTGTAGGCTAAATCATATATTGATTCAAGGAAACCCCTTCAGCCTGAGAACACAAAGCATATTGATGAAGAGGATGCTTGCTCTCTTGCTTCATCGTATCCTTTGGTGATTGTATTGGTATGGTTTTGTAGTCTCAATTCTTTTCTGTTAACATTGTTAGTATGTCCTTAGCGATGCATAGGACTTCGGCTTCTTTGAGAGCATTTAAAAGTAGAATCACAGTTGCATCTACGCCTACTTTCAGATGCAGTGAGCGTGCTGAAAAGCGCAAAGAGGTATTTTAATCATTTTTCTCATGCATATGATACTTTTTGTTAGCTTTAAGCTGACTCAACCCTTATCTATTCCTGTCATGCCAGTTCTACTCAAAATTAGAGCAAAAGCATCAGGCACTTGAAGCAGAGAGGAACGAATTTGAAGCCAGAAAAAAGGTTTATTTTCTATCAGAGATATTGATTACTAATGACTGTTAAAGTTAATTTATCTTTCTTTATTTTATCTCTTTTTTAACTGTACTGAAGCTAACATTTTTTATTCCGATTCAGATTTTCTATCTGACATTTGGCAAATTTGCTTATTGCAGTTGATATGATCATTTAATGGGTAATGTTAAAGTTCACGTACTGCCCAATTTATTTTATTTATCTAATAATCCACGGGATTAAGTATGGTACTGGGAGCCAGTAATTCTTTAGGTTCGGCATATGTGTTTGGAAGTTACATAATGTGCTATTTGAACATTAGAGTACTTTTCCATGTATTAGGCGGTTCATCACACGTGTTGCGGCTCCAAGTGTTGGGCCGTCCCTCTTGCTGCTACAACAAAATATGCTGGGGAACGCAGTGTTGGGTAGCCTTCATGCTGGAGTCCTACAGTTGGCGATGTGCTAACCATACAACTTCTTGTTGTTTGTTTCCACATTTTCTGGTTTTTTTTTGAGTCAGCAGCAGGAGCTAGTCCTACGTTGAGCAGGAAAACCAGAAGTCACATGTTTAATGCTTGGCTTTTGTTGACATGAGGGTGAATGATAAAGGATAGTCCCTCAGGTTTCTCCCAATTGCTGGGACCCACCCACATGCTGTTTTATTTGGAACTATGGTTATAACCCAAGGCATTAGGGGTGTTGTGCTGATTGATAACCAAGCTGCAATTACATTTGAGTTTTGTGCAAGCAATAGTTTTTGGTGCATTGACTATATATTTTGGTTGCACACTTTGCATTAGTTTGGGATTTTGAGTGATTTGGTAACATCAAGTGGTATTTGTTGGTTCCAAACTCAAAGCTAGATGCCCTGAACTCAACATGTTACATTTTGGTCGCTGAAAGCTTGAGCTTTTTAATTTTTGATGAGCCAACTATTTGAATCTATCATTCGATCAAATATTCACCTTGTTTGAGTATCTATGGTTTTCTTAGTGAAGCAAATTATCTGATATTGAGGCATCTCAGCTGTTTAATAAGCCATCATATAAATTTACATCCGCAATAGCTGTCTGCTTAATAGGTTACAGGCCTATAGTTTTATTTGGTATAGTCTCTCTTAATTTATATGATTATAACTTCTTACATATATTGCATATCATTTTTTCTGAGAATTCTGTCAATTATTAACCTGAATATGAAGAACTTTCGGAATATTTGATGGATTTAATCATTTATATAAATCTCAAAATTTCATATATTTTGATCTGTACTTCATATGTAATATATTGCATGATCTCAATTTATGGATCTGTGGTTTTTATATTAGTTTTTATATTCCTACATGGCATTCTATCTGCATATTTGAAAAAGCTCTTAGTGGTATGCCTACACCTTAAAAACATGATATTTTATTATTTTTTTACTTCTGCGTCCAATTGCCAGGCATTGTTTTTCCACTCAAAAAATAAGCTATGCTTATTATATGATGTTCAGTTCACACTGTTTTAGTTTCATAATATCTCAAATTTGGGTGGTTATTGTCCACAGACATATCTTTTGCATTTTCCAGGTTGAATTCCTTGTTGCCTCTAGCTCTAATGTATAGTATTTTTTATTAACAATCATACACTGTTTAGCATCTGAGATGGACATGAAAAGGCAGTCATTTTTAAGGCTGCTGGTACAATTGTTTCTTCTGAATTCCTAGTGTACATGAGATGGCGGTCATCTGTTTGGCATTCAGGATATGTGCTTTATATGTGCTTGTGCATTTGTGGGTATGTAGAGGCATCTATGCAATAACTTAATGACATTTTAGTTCTCTACTGCCACTATACAGTGACATCGTCATGCGCTGTGTTGGAACATATTATCCCAGGTTTTCTATAATTGAAAACTAGTCAAGTCAAGGAATTCTGAAAATAATATCTGATGCTTGTAATTTATTTCCGTCTTGCATGTTTGTCACTCTTTAGAAAATATGTATTGTGAATTCCCTGCAATTTATTTGACGCTATTTCAAAACCCCCTTTTTTCTTATTTTGCATGTCTTTTACGATGAATGCCTATAGTTGAGAGCATTTACACTTCTGAACGCGGATACTTTCCAGAAGTTTTAGATAATAAAAAATCTTATAAAATTTGTATGACTTTATTACAGTTTTAGTATCCCATTTTAGTTCTGATCTAGCTTAGTTTGTACTTTCATTTTATCATAACGTATTTTTTCCTTCGAAGTTTGGGAGGAATGGTCTTATGTATCCTTTGTTTTTAATCAAGAGTCTTATTGCTGTAATTATTCTGGTAGTAACAGCTGACAATATGTTTATTAGCTAGTGTGTTAGATGAATTATAGCCTACTTTATTTTTCAATTTTTGTCTCTTTATGACAGCTCACCTCATGAATAGCGCATTAGTTCTTATGCTTCAAATGGCTAATGTGATAACTCTGAGAAGCTGGGAACTTATTATGTATTGCGTTTTGTTGCCCCTTGAAGGCGGGATTTAGTGTTTTGCGTCAATAGTTGATCATAATTTGTGCCAACTTCTTGTGTATGCATTCTATAGTTGATTGCCTTGAGAGTGATCCAACTACAGAAGATGCGCTATGTTTTTTTTTTTCAATTGATTTTTATGGCTTTCAATCTCCAGGAGGAACAAGAGGCAGCTTTGAAACAGCTTAGGAGGAATATGAATTTCAAAGCTACACCTATGCCAAACTTCTACCATGAGGGTCCCCCACCTAAGGCTGAACTTAAGAAGGTAGCTGTTTCTCCTATTTATAATTATTTTCCTACCAAACTTGTGCAGGTTCTGTGCTTGTCAGTGGACCCTTCGTGCCCAACTCTTTGTAGTAATACTTTTCACTTTGTCTCTACTCGTATGTCATGTATTTGAGGGCATACATGTTATATCAATTATTATATTCCTGTTACTATCATCAATTTTTTATGTGAACTGTTGCAGTATGTGCATATTATTCTCGTGATGCTTGCTTCATTTTTTTTCTATGGAATTAATTTGGTAGGGCATAAATTGAGAATTATGAAGCAATCTAAACTTTATTGGCTTCAGTGATCCTTATTTGAGTGTAAGGCTAAAACAATCATCTTTCCAATATTGGATGTTGTGAATTTTTTTGGTTTCATTCTTTGGAAAATGAAAATGTATGTTTTAGCTACAAAATCAGTGTTTCAATAGAAAAGATGATTTTAGTCGCAATTGGGATTTCAAGAGGAGTGAGCACACTGTTTTTTTTATTCTTGATGCTCAGTTTGGGATTATATTCACGGTTATGGTGCTCAGAGAGGGAGAGGATCAAAAGGAAGTTACCTGCATGGATTTGGCCAGCAAGTCTAGGAAATTGAGAGGAGAGAGATGTTTGTGAGTAGTGATAGTTAATTGGAGAGAGGGGTAATAGTTATTAGAAGTTTTTCCTAGTCCATCTCTTGGTGATCATGGTTAAAATAACCCCCTTTGTATAATTGTGGGTATAATTGTGGGTAAGGATGTTCGTACAATTTATTTGACGCTATTTCAAAACCTAGAGATGTTGGTTTGTTTTGGATGTGATTCTGATTATTTTCTTGGGTGTTCACCATTGAGATGGATGAATCAAAGTCATGATTTGACTTATTCTTTCATGGATTCTTGTCATTTAATTGTACACATGCACTATGTGCTTTGTAATGTTTCAATCATTTACGACATTTTTTTCTTGTAATTTTCTTATGTTGACTTGGAGCATTTAAATTCCATTTTTTTTTTCATTTAACATTTCTCTTTTGAAATTCACCATTCAAAAGCAACTTTCCATCATCCCGAAGTTTATTTTTTAAGAAAATCAAATCTTATTTAGGCAACAGATTGATCTGTTGTATCTGTAGAGAATGTTGAAGTTTGACCTTCTATTTATAATCTCAAATAGGCTTATTTGGAAGGAATTATTTTTGGAGAGATTTCGACTTAATATCATAGAGTAGTGGTTATTATGAATGTTATACTTAAAAAAATGATCGAAAGAGATAATTGCCCTGGATAAAGTGGTGAAATTTGAAAGGTGCTAAATTGTAATTTTTCGGGATAGGTTACTAAGAAATGAAAATTGAAATTCTTTAGTGAAGTCGAACCTAATGTGTGATAATATGGCTAGTTTCGTTAAGAAAATTAGCATGTAAGTTTTAGGAGAATTTAGAAACATATCATACATTAGTAAAGAAATTTGGTGTTAGAGTCAGGAGAAATTAAAAATTATCAAAGAAAACAATGTGCTTTTAAAGATTGTTTAAAAAAATTATATTATTCATGCTTATAATTATTATGATATTGCTAAAATTCTTGCAGAGCTATTAGTGAGCAAAGCGAAAACTATATAATTTGATTTATGATTTATTTAATAGGGTTTAGTACTGTGGAAGGATATATATATAGAAGTGAAGTTAATAGGGTCCTTGTTAAAAACGAAAACATCAAGGAAAGATGGAATTATTAGTTTGAGAAATTAATAAATAAGAATCTTAAGGCAGAATTTATTGTAGAAGAACATAGTGAAAAAATAATGAGATGTATAATTTATGGGTAATAAATATTTGTAGCAACGGCAGCTCTGAAGAAAATGCAAAAAGATAAAGTCTTTATTCCATGTGAGATATCTATTGAGATTCAGAGAGTTGTAGGAGATACTATTATATATTAGATTATTAGTGTTTTGGTTACAAATTTTATTAATAAGATTTTGAAGGTAAAGAATATGCTAATCATTGGAGAAGAAGTATTTTGTACCAATATTTCAAAACAGAGGAAATTTCCAAGAATGTTTTAATTTTAGATGAATCAAAATTATAAAGTATTTTGTAATGTTAGGAAGATTTATTATTGAAGCAATTTTTGTGTTTGAATAATTATTGGAAAAGTATGAGTGAAAATTTTAGTGGTGAAACATCTATCAAATTATATGAAAAGTTGGAGGAATTTTGCAAATTTTTAGAAGAGAAGGCTTAGAAATAGCAAAAAAAAAAAAAAAACAAGATTTAGTTATAATGTGCACATTTTGTTGTGCTATTAACAATTGTTAATCTATATTATTTGAGGATAAAGTGATATCTTGGTGTGATCTAAGAACTATTATATAAAAGAACGATGATGTAATTTAGATATAAGTTCTAGAGTTAAGAATGGGCGGTGATTATAACAGTAATGTCAAGCCTTTATCCTACTACGTGGGGTTTGACTACCTGAATCCTTTTGTCTCCATTGTGTCCTATTATCTCCTATTGGAGCTACTCCAACCTTTTCACATATATGCTCATTTTCCTTTTTGTCTCTAACAGTGAAGCCATCCATCCACCTGAGCATCCTCATCTCTGCAACACTTCACTTTATTTTATGCTTCTCTTTTAACGGCCAACATTCTGCGCCATAAAGCACTGCATGTCTCACTGCCATCTTATAGAATTTTAGTAAAACATCAATTAGATTGGATATTTTGAATCGATCCAAGTGTTGGGCATTTAAGAATTAGTTTTTATTTATGGTAATGTGAACCTGAGGTGTAGATGTTCTTAACTGCTATCCCACTTATTCACAGGTTCCACCAACTCGCGCAAAATCGCCGAAGCTTGGTCGAAGGAAGAGCTGTGGTGATTCCTTAAATTCTTCCCCTGCCGATGGCAACAACAAAGTTACTGTCCGTGTTAATCGTCACAGCTTGGATAGTAGTAAAGATGGCAGTAAATCAGGAAGCTTCAAGAAGAGAACTCCATGGAAAGTTGAAGAAGAAAAGCAACAAGGGAATGTAGTAACTATCCAGGAAACTACTGAGGCAATTGTGCACTCTTGAACTGTGAGTTCTCACTAGCGATAATTTCTCCTTTTACAGATCTGAACTAAATACCAATGTGTGCTTGATTGCATGATGGCTGTAAATCTTGTAGTTAATCGTAAGGTGCACGTAACTGAGCACCAATGACTTGCCAGTTTGTTTCCCTCTCTAAGAACTGTTATTGTCGTTGTCGTTGTTGTTGTTGTTACTGTTATATTCTTGATATTACCGTTGGATTTGTAACCTTTTTACCAAACTGATCTTTGAAACCAAAGGACCGTTAAATCTTTTGGTGAAATTGTGAGTCAAATTTCATTCATCTTAGAGTTGAGTACCTCGTTCAAGAATTTATTTTTATCAAACCTGTAATGAAGCAGTAGAAAAGGGACAAAGCCCCCTGTGATACACCAGATAAGGGTAAGATAGATTGAATGTATTTTTATGCATAGTAGTATATCTCATGTTTTACTAAAGCAAAAAAGTTTCTTTGATTGTTGGGAGTCGAATAGCACTTGTGGAGTATTTTGTATTGGCAGTTGCAGGTGAAATTATTCTGTGCGGATACGAACGCTGTCCGAAGGTGAATCAGAACGTGGCACATCACATGTTTGTTGTGTACTGTGGTTATGTACCGCAGTATACCGGGTGATATGGTACACTCTACTTCGTCTCTGAATGGTCCGGTGTCCGCACAGAATAATTTCGGGTTTCCACTTTCTGCTTGTCTGTGTTAGAACAAGCCATTGCCAAAAATCATCTGATCTTTGGATGAAAAAAATTGAAAATTTTAAAAAATGATAAAAAAAAAAACAATATAAAAACTGCTTCTGAAGAAAATTTATCAATCTTTGCTGCATAATATTGGAGCATTGCTCTATAATCCTAATTCACTAATCAAATAAAATTCAAGGAATAATGAGCTGGTATATTGTGGCATTTTGGATATTATATGCAATTGATAGGTATCCCGTGATTGAGATTTTAATAGATGTATGAGTTGAAACTTAAAGCATCAACAATAATTGTATTGTTGATGCATGCATCACCTACCAGAATTACTTGATTTATAAGATAAGCAGAAAACTCGTGTTATGCGTGGATTAAAAAATAAAAAGAGAACTTCCCAAATTTAGTTTGACTGATGCGTAGTCCCGTAATGATTTAGTGTATTTTAATTTAATTTATTTATTTATTATGTTGCTGTCAGCCTAGCACATCGTAACTTCAAGAAAAAAATAAGAGATTATTTCTTGTAGAGTATTCACCCATGTTTAGCTTGGTTAATGGGAGAGTATGATTGGAAATCTCCAATCCGTGTTTGATTCCCCCTGAGCGGCAACGCCTCTTAAGTGGGGTTTAATCAAGTGATGGTTAGAAGGTTTTTGAGGTGGGTGTCTCTTCTAGGTCAATCGATGATTGTTCACGCTGTCAAGCGCTTTTTTGAGGTGGCAAAGGGTGGATACCCCGTTCCAAAAAAAATTTCTTGCAAAGTCTGGATGTAACTAGTAGTCGGATTAATGTGTACACGCCACGTGATTTCTATATAAGAAGCGTATTATACATACTATGTGTACAAGTTGTATAGGATATGTATAGGTTATGTGACTTGTACATATTAGAACCCGGATATCAGCTACTTTCGAACTCCGCACGTAATAAATTCTCCTAACTTTGATTGTCATCAATATGGCAAAACCCTAATAAAAGTTTTTTTTTTTTTTAACTCTAAACTAAAAGTAGATAGCGTCGATTCAACTTGGAGAAAAAAATTGGTTCGGAGTATCTGCAAATCACGCGCGAAAGCCGAAATAAAGGATTTTGTAAGTAGGGATGGTGATGAAGTTCTCGCTGCCTCGACCTTGGCAAATGAGGCCAGAGGAAATTTATGCATGGGTTAAAAAATGGTGATCAGGTCTTTCAATGTGTCCACATCAATAAGGGTAATTGTTCGTATGGGAGAAACGAGACAGCATCATTCACAAAGTTACAATTAATTATTCTGTGCTGATATTGAATGTCATCTAGAGGTAAGTCAGAGTACTTCACATCACCTCTTTATTTTATACCATTTGATGTGGCGAGTTCTGATTCGCCTCCGGACACAAAGCTACATTGTGTCCGCATAGAATAATATCTCTTTGGGGTTAATTATTTTGTGCGAACACCGGACGGAGAACCGTCCGAATTTGCTCCGCTTTTACTGTTCTTTTGTTGTGCTTTTGCAAAAGGGCAGTGTTAATATTTACTGTCATGTTATACTGTTGACCCTAAACCCTAAACCCTAAACCCTAAATTTGTTGCGTTTTTACTGTCCTTTTGCAAAAGAGCAGTAACAACGCATTCATAATTGAATATTTGCTACCCTTTTTGAAAAAGCGCAGCAAATTCGTACGATTCTCTCCATCCAGTGTTCACACAATAATTTCTTGTATTTGGGATGGTTTTCTTATTATTATTTTAAATAGTTTTTAATACATAAATTTACTTTTAAACAAACAAAACTTAAATATTTGGTAAACCTTTTCACATTTAAATTTTTCACATTTAAATTTCTTTGTTGTCCATACAACCTTTGTTTTTTTCAGTATTTTTAGTTGATATCATGTTATATATGGAGGAGTGGCTCTGCATAATATTTAAATTTGATGATTATTGGAGTAAAGTTAAGAATATAGATAGAAATGTGGTGGAAGCAGAAGACAATAAAGCTGGATAGAACTTCGTAATTTTTGTGTTAATAGAGGAGATAAAAGAAATTTATCATTGGTTAAGAGGCCATGATTATGAAGTTTACTATCATAGTTGTTGCGGGCTAGAATATACGCGGCGATAGAGTTAGAAAATTTTCGTCTGAGCGTTGTACGAATATCTAGCACACACAAACAGAAGATAAAAGAGCACTAGGATTTTTATGTGGAAAATCCTAAAAAGGGAAAAAATCACGGGGCCACGCCCAGTTGAAAAGTTCCACTAGTGTAGTTTGAGATACAAGAGGCTGATTCGTCCAACAAGTTAGGACGATCAGATTACAATGAGTTTCTTTTGAATTGAAATTCAGTTACAAAGTCGAGCAGAGTTCCGGCGTCACTCTGGCGTCCGGCAGGATTCTGGCGTCGTTCTGATGACGGGAAGAACTCCGGCGGTGGTCGAGGAGGAGCTGTTCTCTCCTCTCCTTCTCTTCTCTTCTTTTCTTCTTCTTACTTGGGTCCCCTCTTATGAGAAATGAGGGGTCTATTTATAGTTTTTCTGGAATGGCATGGCTCGTAAATAGGTGTGAGATCAGGGGCAAATAGGAAGTGGCCGAATGAACGGCTGATATTGAATCCTTCGATCGTGCACCGTTCGTTGGGCATTTGAAGGCCTTAGTGATGTCAGAATTTGACGATTTTGGGCTCATTGGATTCGTCTCGTTGAGCCGTTCGATTCGACTATAAGCTCATTAAAATCGGAGGCCATTTGGTTACTCAAATTGTGATACGAGCTTTCTAACAGCACTTCGGGTGCTTGATTTGGGCTCATTTGGGCTCGGATTGAGTTGAATTTGGTGTCGTTGGGTTCGTATTTCCGAGACGCTCAGTTTGACTATAAGCTCGCTGAAATTGGAGTTCAGATGCTCCCGAATTTAATTTTTGAAGTTTCCAATTCAATTTTGCCTTGAGATTCGTGCTCGATCAAAACAATTTTTAGAGAATATATCAATAGTATATCTCCTAAGGAATATAAGCTTATTCATTATAATATTGAGGTAATAAAATTAGCGAGTTTGTTTATTCGAAGTGGTTGATCTTAGATAGTTTTTATAACCAAAGTGGTCCAACTTAGCAACACATGAGTTGACCCAATTATAGCCGGATGAATTAGTAGAAAATTTAGGCTTCATTTGGGAGGACTTTCTTACTGCTTCTTAAAACAACTTTTTAGTATAAAAATTTTAATTTTTGTACTATAAAATTACTTTAAAAAGCCGTAAAAAAACTGTCCCAAACGAAGCCTTAGATTGTTCATATAAATCCCAGCTAATTGTTGATTTTAATAATAATAATAATAGCAGCTATTGTGTGTTCTACAAAGCGAAGGAGGGGAAAATCCTTTGGCAGCTTTACATATAGAATTCCATTGCTTTTAAAACTTTTTTATACTAAAAAGTTATTTTCTACAATAAATTAAATAATTACTTTTTCTACGATAATTTATAAAATGATAAGAAAATCATCCCAAATAAAATATCCCGATTATCGACTTCATACCCTCTCTAGCTTTCTTCTAGACCTTACTGGATAGGTTTAGAACCATGCTAGATGGTAATGAAGCCACTGTCTATCTCTATATGGGCATTTTCTGCTTCTATGATTTTCCACTTCTAGTGTCATTGCTTATCGGCCTCGTGTCCTTGCCACGCACTAGAATTTAAATTGGGAATAATTCTATCTTTTATTTTTTATAATAATAATCAGAGCTATCTAATTTCTTCCAATAATAAAAAACCAGCAAAAACAAATCTATTAATCAAAATATCAAATATACATTTGTATTCATTATCTCAAAAATCATATCCAATATAGTCAGGAGATGTATAATTATAATATATTGTTTGCCCGCTCCTGAACACAAAAGACTAATTAAAGACTAAAAAGATAAAACAACAGTAAAACCTAAAGAATCATGTATCTGATCAATCTCACACTCCTGATCCTCTTCTCTGACTTAAAATCATTTAATAACATATCAGGTCACAAGAATCCTACAATTGAATTCAGTATGAAAAATAGATAATATGCATGTAATCATTTCATTCATAATAGTTGTAATCAATATGATTATGAATTTATGCAAAAATAGTAAAACACATGCTGTAACAGTAAAGCATGTTAAATAGTATAATGCATATGTCGAAATAATAAAGATGTAAACGATCATTCTCAAACCAAATCTCATAGCAGTATTATCCAAATAGTGAAGAAATCATATAAATCAGTAAGACTAAAATATCTATGAAAACTATCAGAAATTTATAACAATGAGAAGTGTTATTCAAGAATCGTATAGAAGTGTACACATGAGATTCAATTATTATGTTTCAGTATTAAAGCAACATCTTATATCACATGTTCAATAATATATGAATTGTGTCCTTGGTAACAGTAAATCAGTAATAACATTACAATAAATCATGTCTAACAATCATATTAAACAAGGAGTTCTGATTTGTGTGGTGTTTTTCCAGTAACAATTGATTTTCAATAAATGGAGTCGTCACTCCTACCCATCAGCACAATATTTAACTCCTTATAACTCCCGATCAATAAATCAATAGAGGATGACATCACAAACCACGGTATATAAAGGAATATGTCGACCAATCATCTTGTACATATATAAATCAATCTCAAGTTAACTTCAATAATAAACCAGTCATTGCTTGTTTTCACACACATTATTGTACACATTATTGCAAAAGTAATAACAACTAATTATTACTTATTCATATGCTTGTATTTATTTATAATACTTGCATTAACAGTATAATCATATAAAAATACTAAAATTATTATTCATGTGCAAATTGTTCAAAATACAATAATTTTAACTTTAACCGGCAAAAATATAAAACCAACTACTAAAAATGACCAGAAAAATCAGTAGTGCAATATACCAAAAGTTATGCGGTGGATGTTTACTAAATCAGGAGAAAATGCAATAAATATCAATTTATGGATTTAGGCAGGAGAATAAATCAAAAATCAAAGTCTATACAAACAGAAATAAGATAGAAGTCACTTACAATGATCTGAAGAAATTTTGTAAAAGCGATAAAACGAACCGATGACCAAAAGCCCTATTTCTTCTCTTCTCCTTCCCTTCTCCCTTACCTTTTTATTTTTTTATTATTTATTTTCTAACTTTTTTTTCATATATGATTTTATCATAATAACTGTTTGATCATAATTATTTTTTCTCTTTCATTATAAACTATCTGGCTCATGAACAGATTACAACTAATAAAATTAGACTCTGAACTCTATTAATAAATTAAATTTAAGCTCAAACTAAAGATGACTAGAACTGAGCTCCACTCATTACACCCATAATATTACCTTTTCTCATTTTTGGAAATCGCTTGGTGAGGTGGCCATGTTGCTAAGGCCTGAGCTTACCATGGCTGCCGAGGGCTTCTGGTTAAAATTAAGTGGGCCATGAAAGCAAAATAGAAGAACCGGAAAGCATGGCGATTTGGTAAAGGCTATTCTAAATGAATTTCTTGGCTTATTGTGCTGGTGGTGTAAGTCTTGCCTTGCCGGGTTGTACTTCTCTTGGAAGCTTCCTTTTGGGATGATGATGACTTGGTTTAGCCCCTTCCCTTGCCTAAGGAGAAATTTTTCCGTGCGGAGTCCAGACGTACTCCGCACGTAGAGTTGCGTGCGGAGTCCAAACGTACTCCGCACGTAGAGTTGCATTTGGACATGCGAGTATTCTACATCCAAACTGTGAGTGTACACACTGTGTACACTCATATATCTGAACATAACAATATATATGAATTTTGCACGTAATAATTTCTCCTGCCTTAGATGACATCCTTTGTAACCTCGACCTGATCTGCCTTTTCTTTTCATGGATGCAACGAGGCAGAGGCATTTCTCTGGGTTATTGGGTTTCCCTACCTTCTACTTGCCCACCTCCAAGTGCAGAATTTTTTACTATCCTTCTTCTATTACAGCTATTGTAATATTTTGGGGGTTGGTTTTGTTTCCTTTTACAGCTCTTTTGTTAGCTGCCATTTTTTTGCAAATTGAAATGTTTTTTATGAGTAATATAGTTTGAGCTTTGGTCTTAATTTCCCAAAAAAAAAAAGGATAAATACTAATCAAATTCTAGGGCTTGATCTATGCTATAAGGGATATAAAAAATGATATTTGAATATTACTGAGACCCTGGATGTGCAAATTTTTCGCTTATATTATACAAGAGTTTATCTTCATAAAACATCACATACCATTTGTCCTTAACCATATCTCAAAAAATTGGGGTAAGTTACTACACTAAGTGCTGACTATCTGTCTTTCTAGAGACTTTTTAGCTCACATATGCAATTGTCATTTGACTTTGAAATATAAAATTACTAAGCCTATCAATTCACCCTATCAACCTCTGTAGTATCTTTTGCATTTTGAGGAAAGAACATTTCAAGAATTGATTTCATTTATTTGGATTTATTTTAATATCTTCTGGAGTTAATAAGAAGCCCAATAATTTTTCAGATTTAGCTCTAAAGGTACACTTCAAAAGATTCAACTTCCTGTTCGAATTTTTAAGAGTAACTTTCCTTGAGATCAAGAACGTGCTAGTCTTGAGTATTGCTTTTAATCAAGAGATAATCAGCATAAACTTCAACATTTTGCTCGTTTTTATCTCAAAAAATATAATTCATCATCCTTTGATATGGTACACCAACATTTTTAAGACTAAAGGTGATGTAGAACAATAAGGGTAAAAAAGGGAAAATGCAAAATTAAATAAAAATACACTTAATAAACTAAAATGAAATAAAGTGATCTCGGCCGTCGATCTTCAGCTCCTCCTCGGATAAGCATGGCCGGTTGGATGTCCGCATCAAAAGGGCATTACACTATAATAATAACATGTGACCTATGATGAAGACCATCTTTTCTGAATTGGCCGAATATTTTTGATTTCGAGAATGCATCTAAGAAGCTCATCACAGGACAATTAATTGCATCGTTGATTAAGGCATCTACACATGACAATGGCTAATTATCTTCGGAGCAGCCCAAATTTAGATTTCTAATAATAAAACACATCTACCACATACTTTTCGACTTTTACATTATAACCACATTAAAAATCCATTCCGGATATTAAACTTCCTTAATTAATCCAACCTCTAGGAGCTTTTGAATTACATCACTAATTCACTTAGTTAACATTATAAAGACTAGCCAAATTTTTTGCTTAATTAGCATCGCCTTTTCAATAATGTTGACCCTATGACGAACGACGTTAACGCCTACACCCGATGAATCCACTTTGGAAGTGTAAATCCACTCTAAATACTACACTTTCTTGATGAATCCATCCTCCAGGAGATTTTGAACTTTTTCATGGATTAGCCCAGCTAAAATTATTGCAATTGGCAAAATCTTCTGCTTAATCAGCCTTGCCTTTCAGTCATTGTTGAGCGTAAGGAAGGCAACTTGATGTTTGTACCTGGCATTTAATCAACCGGCCAGGCGAATACATCCAAATTCACTCTCATAGTTGTGATCCACTCAATCTAATACGAAATACTTGAGTTCGCAAGTAATCCTATCGGATTTACTTGAGTTCGCAAGCAAACCTAATAAATAATTAGTAAAACAGCGAGAAAATGAAGGAATCGTGGCAGAAGAACAAACAAACGATAGCAAAATCTTATAACAATCAAAGGGAAACAAGAACAAAGCAAAGATACAAGAGATCCTCAATTCGAGAGGAGAATCGTCTCTCCCAAATCTCTAGACAAGATTTTCTACAGCCCAAGACTCCAAAAAACCCTAATCTTAATCAATCAAAACATAATCTCTCCCTAATCCCCTCATGCACTTTAATACAAAAGCTTTCTTAATCTAATTTCCCTCCCAAAGCTCTAGCCGCCCCCCTTTCTTAAATTTGAAATTCTAATGATGGGACCCATCACAGTCCGCCTCTTGTATACCCGCTGGACAACGGGCCGGTTCAGACAGAACCGACGTAACACAATCGTCCTTTCTTTATTGAAAGAAGTGCTAATTTGAAAGCTGCAGCTTTGATTTTCTTCTAAGATTGACACTTCCTCAATGACTTTAGCATTCTCCAACCCATATTCTATTTGGATATCAAGTTGAAGAATTTCATCCTACATAATCCCTACTCTTTTTAGATAACACACCTTAGATTGCAACAAGTCACCTTTCACTATCATTATATAACCTCTCGGCGGGAACTTCACGACAATATGGTATGTAGAGGAGATTGTTCATAATGTGTTTAGTAGTGGTTTTCCAAAAATGGCACTGTAAGTAGTTACTGCATTGACTACGATGTGTTGGAAGAGTCATGGTTTTTCTCATAAAAACTCTTGAAATTATTATAAACCGAGCTCCATGCGTCTATTATGATGCTAACAATTTGATAGTTTGTGATGAGTGCAATAGGGATTATTTTCTACCTCTTTGTTGCTATTCTACTTCATGTAGATCTCCTCTTCTAGTTAATGGCAAGCTCCAAGCTAACTGTATTTTTTAAGATGTTGCATTCAGAATTATCCATGAATTACACCCAACTATATAGAGAATATTGTGTGAAAAGAGAGCAGAGAAATAGAGAAAGGGAGAGAGAGAAAATAATCCTAAGGAGAAACTATGAGATTCTTGTATGAGCTTGAGTACAAAAAATTGTAAATTAAGCTCGCTCCTTGACCCCATATTTATAGATTTGAGTTGTGATTTGAGTGTTACCGAAATACTGACATATATGTCTTTATAGATTATAAGACAAAATTACCATAATTGTGAAGTCTAATTAGAATATCTGATTTCATGAAATTGTCCGCCAAGCTCCTAGAAAATAGTTGGCTTGGCATATTGATGGTCAAATATCTGTGTAGCCAATCAATCATTTTCCATGGGAAATTGCCCCCTTGAATAGTAGCTAGAACTGACTTCATAGATTGTAGTTGTTAAGGCCATCTCATAGGCCACATTCACCAAAGTTTTTAAGGCCATCTCATAGGCCACATTCACCAAATTGAGATAAATTCTTATATCGCATTTGTCCTCTAGAGGAAAATTTATTTGTAGATCGGTGAATCTCTCTTGAGCTAAGTCAAGAGTGGACCAAATTAGCTTGCCCTGAACAATATCAACTTTGCTTGAACTAGTTTGATTTAGCTTGAACCCGGTCGACTTAGCTTGAACCCGAAATTCTAAATATTTGGATGCACAACCTCCTCTCACTTTCAATTCAATATATGTAAACTACGCATCAAATTATTTTTTGATGCAAATTTGGTTTGTTTAAATGGAATGTGACATTTGGATTTAAAAATATAACATATATGACCAACTTATAACCGCAAGTAAATTAGTTGCAGCCGTAACTTTAGTGCTGGTTGCTACTCTTTGAGAAAACACATTTTAAAATATTCTAACAACAAAACAAAATAACAAGTCATATCAAACAAAACCTAAACCAAAAAACCTAAGAAAATGCATTTTGTCTCTTTAAGGGTTTTGCTAAAAAAATTGTGAGAAGCGCATAATGAATTGAGATTTTGCTGACGTTCTTATGTGTGTGTCTATATATTTAGGTAATTGGGATAACAATAATGATCATGAAGAATTGTCACACAAGCATAACAGCTTGAAATCAAACCAGTTCAAATCACAATAATTTCAAGCCAATCACTAGTTGGGGTTCTAAATCTCAACCGAAACAAATTTGAGAATTTTTTATTGCCACGGATCAGCCAGACAAAAGAAAGAAAATAGAAAAACTTCAATTTTTCTCATTTTTATGACTGGATTAATTTGTATAAAACTTGCATGCAAATTTGATGTTCCATAGAAAATGATTAATTTAATGAAAACACAAAGCTACTTCCATACCGTTGAATTTAGACCTTAACTCATCATCTTCAGTCACTTATCCATGAAGAGCAAAGCCCGGCATCTACAGTTCATTAAATCTCATAAATTTCCAGCAGCACCAACTTCTAATGCATTGTCAGAACTTGAAGATGAACCAGGTCCGTAGAATTCACTCAAGCTTGTCCTTGCCAATGCTTCCCCAGATAACGAAGCCTGCGTTGATTTCAAAATGCGAACTTCGACAAAATCGCCAGCCACTGGTTTCCTTAATTCAACATCAGCTGCCGAGGAATGCCGAAGAGGCATGCAAGGAAAGGAGACTCTGTGGCCTCTATCACTCTTTCCTGTCAATTCAGTTTCAGGATGCCTCTTATTAGGTCCTTCTACAAGAATAAGCTGAATGGTCCCAATCTGTGAATCAAAGCACTGCCCTTTGCTCTCCCTAAAGGCCTCAATAATCTCGGTGAGTCGTCTTTGCTTCACATTTTCTGGCACATCATCGGCATAGTTCCTGTGAGCATGCGTTTTCTCTCTCAAGCTGTATGCAAACATGTAAGCATTATCATAGCCAACAGCCTTCATGAGGCTTAGCGTATCTGCATGCTCATCTTCTGTTTCACCACAGAAACCTGTAAAAGACACAATGTGTTGTGATATCTGAGGAAAAGAGATGGTGAAAACAAGGTTTGTTTACAGTTTACAAGCCAGAAAAGTATGCTATTGTTAGTTTGTTACAATCCTGACGGCAAACAAAAGCTAGTTACGATTTTCTTTTATTTTTTCAATAATAATTGACTTTCAAGTCTTTGACAGTCTTGAGAAAATGCTCAAACCTAGTTATTTCTTATTTTTCTATATATATATATATATATATATATATATATATATATATATATGAAAAATTTCCAAACAAACAAATCACTAAAATTTACGAGAAAATATTCCAAACAACCAAAAAAGGAGTTTGAGTTTGAAACTGGTTCGTGTCTTACTACAAATTAATGACAATATCCAAGATAGACTTCTATCTTTAAATAAAAAAAAAAGGAAACAATGAAGCAATAAAGTTTTGATACTCTGCTTGCCTGTAGAGCAATAACCTTCATATCCACAGTCTCAGTATGAGTCTGTAGTGCATCAAGATATTGCTCTTTAAGCAGAAATGCATTTATTGTCGTGAAATCTTAAAGATCATATTTCACATATCTTTGCGTTTCCATGAGGCTGGTCTGCGAGAACAAGTTTATCTCATGCTGATCCATATCACCAATTTGAGATCAGCTTGATCATAAGCTAGATGGTTGGAAATTGGCTACCCAAAATGAACTAATTCTATTTTGAGACAGTTAGATTCAAATTCTAGCCTATTTGGAGTCCTTTTTTTTTAGTTAAAAAAAACATTGAATGTAAATGTTTTCACGTTTAGATAGAAGATCAAGGCCATCTATTCTCTTTGATGAATTAAAACTATCAATATGCATGATGCCAAAAAAAATTTAGACTGATGACCAATCGGATAGATGAAAATTTTCACAATAGATAGGTCTATTTGCATGACAAGTTAACTGCAATTTCGAAGTATACAGACCTTCAAATGGCTTGACATTCAATACATGGATTTTTAATGATATCTCATATTATTGCACGGTTTTGATTCTTGAAATGCATAGATAAGCCTAAAGTTTTAAAAAGGCCCATTTATGCCATTCAATTGTCCTTGTAGGCGTCAAATACTTACGTAATGTTTAAACCGTCATGAAATTTGATGAAACATGAAACTTAATCCACATAGCCGATCCCACGTTGTGGGACAAAGGCTTGATGTTGTTGTTGTTGTTGTATGAAACTTAATCCACATGTAATTCATATGTTCTAGATCGCAACCCACAGTGTGATATTGAGTTTAAAGATTATATCAAGGGTCAACAAGAATATAGAATTAGGAGAATGATCATTCTCTTAGTAGGAAGAAAATCTCTATCGCTTTAGAGAGAGAGAGAGAGAGAGAGATTTTACTCTGTACTTCCCATTTGCTTGAAACATGGCCCTATATATAAGTTTTGGAATAGGTGAAGGTTAGAAGAAATAAATCATACCCTCACAAGAAAGGAAAAAAGCAATGCACCAACAACTGAACTACATATAGAAACTACTAACTATATATGATAGGAACTACCCTTCATTTTCCTTCCTAATCTCTTTACATGATTTTATCAACTCATCTAAAGGTGAATTTTATACCCTTCAATGTACATGTTTAAGCCACATAATACTATTTCAATCATCATATAAAAAATAGATATCACTCCAAAATTTAATATAATCATTCATTAATTTATGATTCATATTTTTGCTACATATCCATCTTCACATTCTAACTCCTGCCACACTCATTTCAAATATCAATAGTTTTTTTACATCCCAACATTCAAATTCACTAAACATAGTAGGTCTAATTTTGATTTTATAAAAGTTATCTTTAAGCCTCCAATATATCATCTTACCACACAAAATTCTAGTGGAATTTCTCCATTTAAATCAGTCGGTCTTAACTCCAGAGCTTACATCATTATCTATATCTTCATTCTTCTATGGAATAGAAGCAATATATTTAAATTATCGCACTTAAATATCATTTTATCTTATAATAATATGGAATGATAATGATTAACATCATATCCACTAAAATTATATGTTGTATGCCCAATATTAATTTTTTTTAATTCCAATGCATTTATCTAATAAACGTGTTCTCTTTATACTAAATTTTCACTTATTTCATTAGATATATTATTATTTAGAACCATTTCATCTGCAAAAATATACACCAACGAATCTTTTTTTAAATATTGTCTATAAGCGACTTCATAACTAATATTATACACACCCACACACATCAATGAATCTCTCGTTAAATATTATTTATAAGCAACTTCATAACTGATACAATATATATCTATGTGTATACATATATCTATCTCCAAATATACATATTCAAAAATGCAATGTTATTTCTTACCTTTCACATTGTGTATTTCAAGAAAAGACATGAGTATAATTGAACTTCTAAACAAATAAACGATCTCTATCATCTTAAGGAATCCAATAACTAAGGAAGCTCAGTACAACTTGTATTATCATAGTTTCTTTCCAAAATATTTAAATCCTATAAATAAAGGATATGGATTTGATACCTTTGTTTTGATTATCCTTCTTTTGTTATTCTCAAATAACTTGTTTGTTACAACAACAACAACATCAAGCCTTTATCCCACTATGTGGGGTCGGCTACATGAATCTTTTTTCTCCAATGTGTCCTATTAAGAGTCAAATTTTTATTAAAATCTAATAAAGAAATGTCATTTCTAATATTTTCTAGCCAAGTCTTTTTAGGTATACCTCTACCTTTCTTAAAATAAGCTAAATCCAATACATCTTCTTTCTTAACCGGGTCATCGGAAAGCCGTCATTTTATGTGATCAAACCATCTAAAGCGAAACTCACTAGTCTTATCTTTTACAGGAGCTACTCCAAACTTTTCATGGATATGTTTATTTCGTATCCTCTCTTTAAGAGTAAAGTCACTCATCAACCTAAGCATCCTCTCTGCAACACTTAATTTAATATTATGCTTCTCTTTTAATGGCCAACATTTTGCACCATAAAGCATTGCATGTCTCATAACCATTTTATGGAATTTTTTCTTAAATTTGAGGGGGAATTTTTGATAGACCGGTACAAGAGGGACCCGTCCAGCCAGCCCAGCATTTGAGCCGACCCATGGTCTATAGCAAGCGTAAGTCTGCTATCCCGCCTAAGCTGGGCTGGACGGGTTCCTTGCTTGAAGAGGAAAATTTTGATTAAAGGCAATATTGGATTAGGGAAGGGGGCAGCTGATTGAAGAGTCCACTTGCTTGAAGAGGAAGAGGAGAGTTTAGGTAAGACTGTACCACAAGGGAGAGGGGGGTGGCAGATTCATGAGGTTGTTTTAGGTATGTTTTGATTAAGGGAGGGGTTAATTAGCAATTAAGAGTATTGTTTTGATTAAGGGAAGGGTTAGGGTTAGAGGGATTCTGTTTTTGTGCCTTGTGCTTGGGCTCTAGCGACGTCTAGAAACATTTGGATAGATTGATCCTCCTCTCGAACAGAGGATCGCTTGTATCTTACTGTTTTCTTCTCTATTACTATGTTATTTTTGTTGAACCATGTGTTTTGTGTGAGAATTGGTGGTGGAAAGTCATTGAACTCCAATCATTGTTAGGATTTCTTTTGAATTCCACAAGAGCTTCCTATCAAATTGGTATCAAAACACTTTCTTGGGAAGAAAATTATTTTTTATTCGTTGTTTTCATGATTGGAACCTAGATCCAATCTATGGAAGCAAAGAAAATGGATGCATTGGAGGTTGAGATGGAGCAACTCAATGCCGGAGTAGAGGAAAAATATTCTGGGATGAAGGGAAGACTCTCGGCCATCGAGAAGATGATGAAAAGATGTTGGAGATGCAATCAAAAGCATCAATGATGAATCAAAGGGGAAACCACGAGGAAAAGAGATCCAGGAGGACGGTGATGAAGTTGGAGTATTTTCACGAGGAAAAACTACATTTGGACACGACTGAGGTCTCCTTGAACTCAGTAGTGGCATTCACCCCAGCTGAAGTCCTTAGTTTGTGCAAAGGATTGGTTGTATGGAAAACAGGTAAAATGTCATTTAACCTAATGAACTCTTTTGTTACTCATTTTTTTAGTGCAAAGTGTCAAATGATTAAGTGCTCAAATTTAATTGTTTATTTTCTGCAATAGTAAATCATCCTGAACTTGAGACTTTGACTGAAGATATCATAACTTTAAATGTAAACCCACTTGAAGTAGAACTTCATGAAAGTTCAATCATTAGATAATTTTTTATCCTCTTGTGATCTTGGTAACATGGTTGGTTGTTATTGTTATTAAACTGAATTTGATTGTTGGTTGTTGGGTATTGCCATAAGAGCCCAAACTCTTAACTATCGAGATATTTTCCGCTTTGGTCTAAGGTTCACACGGTTTTGTCCTAGTGGTATAACTTCCCATAAGGTCACCCATCTCAAAATTTCTCCCTGATGAGCATGCTTAACTGAGGAGTTTTTAATGGCATTTCAACATTTACATCAAAAGACGTATCGATGTTCAAGAGTTTAACTTTTTTATTTAAGGGATTTCATAATCTCCCTCATTTAAGTAATTAACATCCTCGTCAGAATGTTTATCCCAAAATCATCCACCAGCCAATAAGATTCTAAAGGTGACCCTACAAGTTCAAGTGGTGACTCCTATCACGTAGACTTTGTCCCATATAGAGTTCAAGATGTGGCTCCCATGGCGTAACACTTTGTCTTGTATGGCACTTAGTTCCCATCTTCCAGCTATTATATAGCTCTGATACAAATTGTGATGCCCCATAATCTAATTTAGAAGAATTTTTTCTTTTATCTTTTATTATATAACAATCAGAGCTATCTAATTTCATCTATCAGAAATAAAAAAACAAAAAAAAAAATCTATATATATCAAAACATCAATACACCCTTGCCTACTTCTCATAACAAACAAGTTAGTTGGTGGCGTATTGCTTCTGGTAAAACATGAATTCTAAAATAAATTCTCAACCCTCATTCTTTCTCACCTAGGTTAGGGACAAACAACAACGATAATTAAAAAAACAATATATCACAAAACATAATAACAATAATAATTTCAAAATAAAATTTTGATATCAAGTAATGCAACTCAATCAAAATGTACTAAAATACAAAACATGTCCATTAAACATGCCATCCATTACTCTAAATTGATTACATATTCTCGCTAAATATTTTACTTGGAATACATATGGTGGCCCCAATATGAAAGAACGGGAGTACTAATGCTTATGTCATAATCATGCATATTGTAAACACTATGTTATCTAAGCATTCAAATGAAATAATAATTTCATATAATATATGTGCAATAACTCAAAGATCAAATGGTTGAAATAATGCATGAGTTCAAATAATCTCATCCAAGAAACATGAAACAATTACCAAAGAAAATAAATAATGGCGAAGATAATTATAAAAGCAAAATACGAAAATTCTAAAAACATATCAGCACAAATCAGTTGAAGGAGATAATAGATAAATCTAGATTGTAAATGGGAACCAAGTTCAGTCGTAAAATCATTTGCAGCGCAACAATGACAAAAGAAAATTAGCCTTTATAATAATAATAATAAAATCATACATAGATCTTATTGGAAGGAATTGATATTCAAAATGGGCAGCACAGACCCTACCAAGCTCTATAATTCATATAAAGCTTTGGTTAGAAACATAAAATGATAGGGTAGCACAAATAATAAATCATGATGGGTTTGGATAAAAAGAGATGACTATGTCAAAAGAAACATAGAAAACAATGAGAAGACTTCAAAAGAAGACAAGAAAGCATACCACATATAAAATCACTGCTAATCCCAACATCTGGAATGATTGAACGTATTTTTTTCACAAGGTCCAAATATGCTTCCCTCGTATAACCTCGTCGCATTCTCTGGAGTACAGTGGTGCTCCCTGTTTGAGCAGGTAGATGAATGTTTTTGCATATATTATATCTATCCCTCATTATATATAGTAATTCATCAGGAAAATCCTTCGGGTGCGGCGATGTATATCTGAAGCGCATCTCTGGAAATTTCATTGATAGTTGATCCAAGAGATCAGAAAACCTTAAGCCCTTGTTTCTCACTCTGCAGTTGTTAGAGAATCCTTCACTTAATTCCCAGCTAGATCCTGGTTCAACATCTTTAACTGCGGAAAGATCGTTGTAACTGTTAACATTCTGTCCAAGAAGCATTACTTCCTTCACTCCTTGTTCATGTAACTCGCCTACCTCTCTCACAATTGATTCTACTCGACGAGATCTCTCCCTTCCTCTAGTAAATGGAACAATACAAAAGGAACACATATTATTGCATCCCCTCATTATTGATACAAAAGCTGAAATAGTGTTGCTTGAAATTCTTACAGGACTAATATCAGCATAAGTTTCCTCCAGGGAAAGTAATGTGTTTATTCCCTTGTGACCATACTCAACCTCTTCCAATAAACGAGGTAAGTCTCTGTAAGCATCTGGTCCACAAACCACATCTACCATTTTTTCTGCATCAAGTATTTTCTCCTTCAACCTCTCAGCCATGCATCCCAAAACGACCACCTTTGGAGGATGCAGAGAGGTACACCTTCCATTAGCAACATTAGTCTTCCACTCTCTTTTTAGAAACCAGAAGTAGTTGAGTCTCTGCCATACCTTTTGCTCAGCATTGTCTCTGATGGCACATGTGTTGATAAAGATGACCTCTGCATTCTCTGGGGCTTCAACAATTTCTGTATATCCATCTTTCTTCATGATAGACAGCACAATCTCCATATCATTAACATTCATCTGACATCCATACGTCTCCTGGTAGATGCGGCCTTTATTTGCACGTTTAAAAGTTGATTCTACACTACATGAAAAAAGGCATAAGGAAAGAATTAACAGAGGCCCAATCTGATTGCTTGAATTTAGAAAATGTGTTTTGAAGAAACAATAAAGTTTACAAGATCCACCATTTGGTTGGGTATACGCAAAAATCTATATTAACTTTTAAGCTCCACAAATACTCTCAAAACCCACTCAAATATAGTCACTTCTGACTGCAAACACAAAATTAGTGAAACAAGCATCATGATTTTCGAAAATGTATTTTCTAACTACAAGTAACACTAAGCTTAAAGACCGGTTAAACAAACAGAAATAACCAGAGATATCAGCATGCAGCAAAAATAAGTTGGCCAAAAAAAAGTCCCGAAAATTGTTTGAAAAATAATTCCATTTGGAATACAAAAATTTCAGGACAAGAAGTTTTGATTGTTGGCTTCAGCATGTTCGGATTCACTAATGTTTTTTTTTTTTTTAATGTTTTCAAACAATAAGTACTTAAGTGAAAAAATATGCTCAACACTTATGCTTTCATTTCTTATTTTTGGAAACAAAAATTATTAATTTACTGAAATTATGAAAACAACATTTTGATATTCTCCAAGGTTTAAAATTGCGCAATTGGGTATTGAGGCGTTTTTCATTCGTGAGACGAGACACTTATGCAATTGGCTTATGTCTCGCCTCACGAATGAAAAACGCCTCAAGGCGTCAAATCTAAAAATAGTGTAAAGTAAAAATAAAAGTTAAAATTAATTTTTTATAAAATGTCCAAATAATATGTTAAAAAATGGCATATTAACTTTCTATTGAACTATGAAGTAACAAATTTACATACATATGAAACAAAAAATTGCGCAAGATGTAAAGTGGTAAGTAATAAAGTATGTGAAATACAATTGAAATTCAAATATTATAGAAGTAGAATAACATAAAATATATGAATTACATAAATGTATCATAACATCAAGTTCAACTCTAAATTTCTTCTTTCTCAATTCCCTACTCATGTGCATTTAATTACTGAAGAAAGTCTAAATAATTAGCAACAACTCATAAATCATATGTATCATCATTAATAAGGGGATTTTTATTTGAGTCGTCATAACAAATTGATTTTTTCCTCTGTCTCATCTTGTAGGGTCCAATACCCCCAATCTACTTCTTCATTTAGTTCAGTCATCTTCCTATTTCATAAATATTTGTTATAAATATAAAGATAAGAGTAATACTCCAAAATTTTTAGAGGAGATGGTGGTGGGTGTGGCTTTCAAGTGATCCCCGGTGAAGGCTACGACGATGGTGGGTACGACTAAGGCATCAACGAAACAAAGACTAAAATGCCCCTTGGGCTACAATAGAGACCAAATACCCATAAGGGTAAAAATGGAAAAACTAAAATAAAAATTACTACATAACATGACAAAATAAATAAAACTCCTGATCGTGGCCGTCGATCTCCGGTGTCTCCGATGGCACACATGTCGAAATTGCTGACGATGTCCTCATCATAATCATTTCAATTGCAAAAACAAAATTAGTGAAACAAGCATCATGATTTTCGAAAATATATTTTCTAACTACAAGTAACACTAAGCTTAAAGACTGGTTAAACAAACAGAAATAACCAGAGATCTCCGCATGCAGCAAAAAAAAAGTTGGCCAAAAAAAAGTCCCGAAAATTGTTTGAAAAATAATTCCATTTGGAATCCAAAAATTTCAGGACAAGAAGTTTTGATTGTTGGCTTCAGCATGTTCGGATTCATTAATGCTTTTTTTTTAATGTTTTCAAACAATAAGCACTTAAGTGAAAAAATATGCTCAACACTTATGCTTTCTTTTCTTATTTTTGGAAAACAAAAATTAGTAATTTACTGAAATTATGAAAACAACGTTTTGATATTCTCTAGAAACAGGTCCAAGCGGTCTTTTTGATTAACTAGGCCAATGGATTTTAACTGGGATAATTTTACATTAATAAGGTTAATTTGGGATCAAATAATACTTTAGTTGAGATGTTCAAAAGTGTTTAATTTTGATAAATAGGTATGAAATAGTTAATCAATTTAATAATTAATTAAAATAACTTATGATTAAGTACTTATTTAGACTACTTAGGAGTTAGGATTAATTAGAACATCAATTAAGGACATAAGGTAAATAAATTCTCATTATTATATAATAATAGTTTGGATTAGTTTAATTAATAAATTAAATATCTAGAATATTTGGTAAATTAACTACTAAATTAGGGTAATTAGGTTTTGATTAAGAACACCTAGCTTTTATTAGTATTTGATATGATAATAAAAGTTGGAATAATTAATTGATTACTGTAATTTCGCTAAGTTGGCCACAAATAAGTTGGAATAATAAATTGATTAGGTTTTGATTAAGTTGGCCACAAATAAGTAATAAATTATTTAGCTAATTAGGGGCAAATTAAGGTTTCAATTAAATTATTAATACTTTATTAGTTTTATATGAAGATAATTAAGATTCAAATTATTAATTAATTCAATAATAACTAGATGAATAGGTAACGATTTATACAAACTAATAAGGCATTAAGCAGCCTGACTAATTACTAATTCAATATTTTTTATGGTTTTTAGGATTTTAAATAAGGTCATTAAGATTTCAATAGTGTTTGATTATTACTGTCTAAGGATTGAATAACTGAAGTACTGAACAACTAGTTAAATTTTATTTTAAGTAATTAAGTATATATATAAACCTAAGAAGCTATCAATTAATTAGTAGTTATGATAGTAATTTAGATTAATTAGGAAAAAATAATTTTAATTTGCATCACTAGCATTTGATGGAATTATTTATGAATAAACATATTTAATTATGCTAATTAAATATACATTGGTTTTGTTTATTGTTTTGAAGAAAAATGTTCCCTATTTCTTGTCCAAGCATGGCCTTAAGTTTTAGGATTGGTTATCAAATATCAACCTAACATCTAACCAAAAACCTTTGTCATCCAAACCTAGACTGCAGTCTCTGGAAAAAGAAAAGAAGAAAGATTGAAGGAAGACAAAAGAAAAATGGGAGTTTTAAGCTTGCTTGCTGGTACAGAACTAGCAGTATTGCTTTTAGTCCAGTTTTCTAAATAATTTTGTTTATAAAATGTGGCGACTAATGTGTTTTAAACCCTCCTGTCATTGATATGACTAGAATGCAAACACCTAGACATTTCGCAAAAGCAAATGAAAAAGTTCAAAATCAATCATTACCCAGCAATCTAGTTGTAAATTCGAAGGAAAAAAAGAATAAAGAAAGAAGCTCACTGCATTAGTGTTAGGTCGGTTCTCACTGAACCGGCCCAGCCGGCCCAAGGAGAGAACGATCCTCCTCTCAAATTGAGGATCAATTGTAACTTGCTTTGTATTTGCTTTTGCTTTGAATCCACTGTTACAAATTATCGTTTTGGATTGATTCATCAAGATTATCGCATTATTCTCACTGTTTTTATCAATTCTTGCTAGGGTTGCTTGCGAACTCAAGTATTTCCTATCAATTAGCTGTTATGGCTCAACTTGAGATGCTTGAAAACTTTGTAGTTGCCATCTTTCTTTCTTAAGAAATTCAGTTATGGTACTTCTCTTTATATCCTCATTCCTCCATTGCTCACTACGTATGCTGTCATTTCTCAAAAGTGTTTTCTAAATTAGTTCGTTCACAAGTGATTTTTTAGAGGCTAGAGGACCTAATATGAACATACAAAACACAGAACAAACGAAAGCAAATCAGTTTAGCAGCTAAAGACGCAGGATTTCTTATATAGATAACTGGGATATGCGCAAATTTGGGCATAAAAATGCATATCACCGCATCCTATGAACCTTAAATGAGCCGCTGAGGTCTTTGCAGCAACAGCAACCGACCTATTCGAGCTAAAGCCCAATAACCCATTAAAGAGCAGAACGAACGACAAATTTTCAATAATGACAAACAGAACTGTGAAGATAACAGAAAAAAAACTTACTCTTGTTGGAGGCTCTCAGGCGCCAAGACTTTGGCCGGCAGGGCAGCGCAGAAAAGACGGAAGGTTGGAGAGGACTTTACTTTAAAAAAATTAAAACTCTTGGAGAATTGGTGCAGGCGCCTCAAATTTATAATTTGAGGATTACCGTAGGTTTTCAGAGGACGAGAACCAGCAGAGTTAGGAGGAATGGAGAAAGAACGACGGTGCAGCGAGCGGAAGTGAAGACTTACGCGTCTCCGCAGCGATATATTGATGCTGTTGGCCGAGTGGGGTTGGCTCCACAGAGAAGCCATTATGCAATTTGTCGCAGTAGGTAAGAGGTAGAAGACGGAAGAAGACGAGCCGAGGTGATGGACCGTTTTCAGGCTGCGTGGTTGCTTCGAGCTCGACAACCCTACCTATTTCCACGGAAGCTGAAGGGCATTTACATGCATGTCAATTTATAACATATTATTTATAAATCTAATATTTCATATTTATCACTCATACATCAAATATAAATACAATAAATAAAATATTAAAATTTATGGGTGGTAGAAATGAAATAAAGGGATGACGTATTTGATATTAAAGTTATATGTAAGTGATAGACATGAAATATTAAAATTTTGAATATTAGTCTATTTGATATGTAAATAACATAGTATGTATGTAAATCTTTCAAATTTAGCTAATACTTTAAACTACTAGTCCTATAATAATGTTGTATGTGATATTTTTTTTTCCTTAGCCTCTCATATCAACTAGTTATAATCTGACTTTTTTCATAAACATGATCCACAGAGCAACATCAATCATGGCACAAGAATGATATGGTAAAATAATTACATCAATGTTACAATGTACACTCAAAAAATTAGTGTAGGCACATAATGACAAATTAAGTTTTATTCACCCATTGCCCGAACTTACATTGAAATATTACATGTGTGAATTGTATGCTTTGATGGAGAAGTTTTTTAGGCTTGATCTCACTACAACATGATATGAACTATTGTTCATTCATCATATAGATGTATGATTTGAGTGTCTTGATACAATCATTCTCATAAGCACCTAATAAGAGTTTACATTTGGCTACATCAAGTATCATGAACTAGCAAATATGGCTATATTAGCTCACTTAGAGCTTCATTCTCATTAGGATAGCACATTTTATCTTATATTACTTGTTACTATCAACAAGGTGATTACCCCTACAAAAACATCTCTGAAAAACTTATGATACTTCAAATTATTTATAGAAATAATTATATCAAAACAAAATTTAAACATATTTTTATTTGACATAAAAATGGCATACCAAGTTCATTGGAGATTATCATGAAATTCAAGCCCTACACAAATCAAAACTTTGCATATAATTGTAGAACACATCTCTATGTTCCTTTGAAAGAGATCAACTAACCTCCTTTTAGTATGAATACAAATAAAATAATATCATTTAATGCAACTATGTCATAAGTGTATTGATATCTCATATTTATGTGCTTCTTCATATCATAATTTTGGATATTTTACCCTCATTATAGCAACAATGTTTGTCTTAAATAGTGCACCTCTTTCTAAGCTCTGGTTGAGGCATTATAGGATGAAAGAAATCTCTTAAGCTATATGGCCTCTGGAATGCTACAACATATGTTATGTACTCAACATTATAATAGACAATAAAACATGTTAGTGCTTCTTGTTGCCTTAAGAGGCATTTCTACGTTCAAAAAAGGGAAATATTTCTAGATGTGGATTTACACTAATCTCTATCTCTAATCCAATCAACATCAAATATTGTCAAATAATTTCAATTTCCCACCTTAATAGTAGCAAAGGTAGGTTAACAATGCCCTTAAGGTATCAAATTGTTACTTTTGTTGCTTATAAAGGATTTGAGGATGTATTACTTTGATGGAGAAAGACCAATCCCACAACAAATAGAATATCGAGTGGACTTCACGTCATTGTATACATCACACATTTTATTCCATTTCTATAAGAAAGATGGGATAATCATTAGGACTTATGATGCATCTTTTTTTTCTGATGAATTTTTTGGGTTTAACATTTTGTAATCTAATCTTAAATTCTTTTACTTTAAGATTGGTCAAACCAACTTAAGAGTAGCTTTATTGAACTCAAGTGATTTTTATTCCTAACATAAAACCATCTTTTGTGATGCCCTGAGATCTAATGGAGGAATTAAATCTCAAAACATAATTGAACACAATACAGAATAAACCAAATTCAGCAAAATAATAAAAATAATATTAGTTGTCTAAAATATCATTCAAAATTCATTTCTAAGAAATTGTATACAATAATCCATTTCATATGGAGCTATACATAAAAATAAATAACTTGATTACAAAAATACCCCAAAATTTTTTGATTCTAAATGTCATTTCCTTATCAACCATGTTCTATTGGTCCTTCTCATTTCCCTAACTAAAATATCAAAAAATTTCACAGAGTGAGTACAATAAGCTCAGTAGACCTCTTCTACATTCCCATCATAGATATCAATGTCCATTTTATATTAGCAATAAGATTATTCAATATAAAATTTCAAATATTAGAAATAACTTGATTGCTTATGGAATATAAATGCATATATAAAATTTAACATGAACGCACTCTGGAGTATCAACCCATAACTCATTACCTTAATTAGCAATTGTATACTTCCCTTTTTATAGACCAATTATCTTAGAAATGTTAGAGATAAAATACACTGGTTAACATAGCAACACTTATACCTTTCCATACATTCATTTTACAA
Source organism: Dendrobium catenatum (assembly GCF_001605985.2). NCBI lineage: Eukaryota > Viridiplantae > Streptophyta > Magnoliopsida > Asparagales > Orchidaceae > Dendrobium > Dendrobium catenatum. Next base: position 37,559 of record NW_021319518.1, on the reverse strand, counting down.
ACATGTTAGAATTTATTTATCAGCATAATCTTTCTTATACAACAACAAAAATATCAAGCATTTATCCCACTACGTGTGGGTTAGCTACTTGAATCCTTTTTATCCATTGTGTCCTATTAAGAGTCAAATTCTTGTTTAAATATAATAAAAAAGTCATTTCCTAACATTTTTTAACGAAGTCTTTTTAGGCCTACCTCTAACTCTCTTAACATTGGTCAAGTCTAATACATCTACTCTTCTAACCAGGTCATCAGAAGGACAATATTTTATGTGACCAAAACATTTAAGGCCACTCTTTTTAATTTTATCTTCCATTGGAGCTACTCCAACCTTTTCATGTATATGCTCATTTCATATTTCATCTCTAAAAGTAAAGCCACCTATCCACCTAAGCATCCTTATCTTTGCAACACTTAAACTTAATTGTATGATTCTCTTTTAATGTCCAATATTATGCATCATAAAGCATTGCAGGTCTCACCACCAACTTATAGAATTTTCTCTTTAATTTGAGGGATACTTTTCTATCACACAACAGGCTAGGTGCTTTTCTCCAATTCAACCATCCAACTTGAATTCTACTAATAATATCCCTATCTATTTCGCAATCACTTTGTAAAATAGACCCTAAACCCTAAATAATCTTTCATTATAGGAAAAACGTTAGTTTCTGGCGAAAATAAATCTATTAGAAATCCCGACAGATTTTCTAGCGTATTTCCGGCGAAATATTCCAACGGATTTCTTGAGAAAATTTTTATGGGATTTCTAGTTGATTTTTGAAAGAATTTAAATTGTTTTGAAAAATAATTATTATAAATATTTAAATTGTTTATTTTGTTAAATTAAATTAAGTACTTTAATAACTTATATCAAATTATATTACTTAAATTAAATATTATTAAACAAACATAATTAAATATTTTAAATAATTATTGTTATATTAAATCAACTAATTTAATAAATTAATTAGCTAATCAAATATATATTGTTAAATATTTTAAAAATAAATATTGTTAAAATAAATTAACTAATTTGATAATTTATTTTTAAATTAAATTAAACATTTTTAACCTAATTTAAATAATAGTTTTCTTGATTATCTTGATATTTCAAAAATATTAATATTAATTTTAATTATTTATTAATTTAATATTCTATCACTTACTGTTCAAATAAAAAAGAGTAGTATTATTAATAGAACTTACTCCGTGGATTGATGGTTGGGCATTTGATTATTCTATGAAAGGACCTGGTTTGAACTTCGTTGTGGGCGTAGCGGGGTGCATAGGCGAGCCAGGCAGGCCGACGGGTTAACTGGCAGAAAAGCATGTGCTGAAAGGCTGGTTGGCTGTGGCTGACAGATTGGGCAAAGTTTGCATAATTTTTTTTAAATTTTCCTCACAGTAATTTATGGAGGATTTTTTTGCCGGTATTTGCTTTCCGACGCATGTTTTACCTATGAAAAGTGTTACATCATAAATATTAATTAACAACAAATTTTAGTCATTTTCCGATGAAAAAGGTTGTTAGAAAATGATGTTTTTCATGTAGTGTTTCTTATATTGAACTTATTTTTAGTATTAGAATATTCATGCATGAATGTACCATGTACATATCCCAATGCATGCTTATAACTCTACTTTCATTTATATCTCCCTTTAAACCTCCTACACTAGCAAGGCAAGTGGGTTAGAACATAATAGAAATCTCATGTACCCCCATAATACAAGTTCAGTTAGAGCAGAGAAGAAAACCTTCCACATCCATAAGAGGCAAATGTGGTCAGAACAAAATATATAGGGCCCTTGTATTTTAGAAAGTGCACTTGTATGTGTAAAAGCCTACTCACTAAATATTTCCCTTTTCAGTTATAATTCTATAGGAACATTCTGAACATCGTTTTAAGGCTTTTAGAGCATTATCATGAATACTAAAAATGCCTCATTCATTAAATATACATAGCATAATAACAGAAAAAATCAACCAGAGTAAATTTTCAACTTCTTATAGTCTGTCCATAATAAAACATGCTATAATATACAAAAGGTTAAATAATGAAAAATGTTGTAAACCCCAAGAAATACATTTTTATCCATATTTTTGTGATAAACTCATTGGAATTGAAACCAGATATAACTATTTAGAAGTCTATCTCATGCCTAACAAAACTTTTAACTAGCTTGACAAACGAGTTCAACTCAATGACCTCCAAACCTCTCTCCCCTTTTTTCTCTCTCATCCTCCTCTCTCATTCTTTTCTTACTTCTCCGTCAAAGTGAGGGGCTGGGGTAAGAGTATAGTGATATTAGAAATGGATTTAGATATGTATTTTAGAAAAAATATCACTTTTGACCTAGCATTGCGACGGTCGCTTCTCCAACACCGCAACACTCCAATAAAATATTCCAAATTCTCCCAAATTCTTCTAAACTAAGAGTTGAGTGACATAGCACCCCTTCATATCTCTGCAATGCTCCTTTAATTCCTCTTCCCAAATAAAGAATGTAGCGCATTAGTGTAGCCATTAATTCCCAATGCCATAGTGCTCCCAAGAACATTTTGCCTCCTATGAATTTCTCTTTCACTTCAATCTCTAAAATTATTTACAATTGATTAGACCCTATGAGACTTATAATTAATAACTTAATTAGAAAAGGTAAAAATTCATACTATATTAGTTTGAATAGTTGGGTAAAGGGATATCAAATATTATATCTTCACCCATATCATCCATTTCAAATGAAGATGATGGCTAATCCTTTATGGTGATGGTCATCTTCATATCATTTTCTAGTATTAGTATGCCATAAACATATTATGTCATAATTGGGCTATTTGGCATGCATATAATGGTCTAATTCCATCATTTTCAATCATGCTAAAGTAATGGCTTGATCAAATTTGTGAGTCCATTGCCTAGATGATTGCTTTGACACATAGACACAATATTTAAGGTTGCAAACTTAGTGATCATTTTCTTTAGTTTAAAAGTCAATGAGTTAACTCATTAAAAATTTCCATCCAATTATCCATTAGAAATGTTGTTTTAACATCCACTTGAAAAAAGATATAAAGATATAGATGTACAAATAATGTTAGAATTGGACATATTTAAATAATTCCCACTAATAAGTATAATATATCTTTATACAATATATCTTCTTATTAATTATAGCATTTCTCCATTTAATATGTATTATAAATGTTGATATTGTCTATTTTTTTATGTGTGGGATTTTTTTTTCAAATATGAGAGGTGGGATAAGAATTTTAAGAATTTGCTAAATTGGGATGTATTAATAAATTACAGTAGAGGACTAATCCGAGATGAGTGCACTCTATGAAACCATGCTATGATGATAAGCAAGTTAGATGTTTGGATTCTCATACATATTATCATGATTTAAATTAGAGTTTTT
>NW_021319518.1:29431-34037 GCF_001605985.2 Dendrobium catenatum | reverse complement strand
AGTTGTGTTTGCGGGGTTTAAATGTTTACAAAATTAATATATTTTAAAGTAATCTTATCGATTACGTAACTTACCATTCAGAGAAAATTGATCAATTAAAGAAAGCTTGCTTTATTATTATTGTGTTTCGATCCAAAATGATGAATGATATCTTACAATTTCAAAAAGTAATTCAAATGAATAGATGAAGAATCAAAATTAATGAGCATGAAGGTATATTCAAATAGGCAATCATTTTTTGTAAGTGATGATGTAGAATCTTAAGCGCTTGTTAGGACTCATGCTTGTTGACAACTATTTACACAAACTATTAAAATACTAAGTTTTCTAAAATAGGTAAATTCATAATTTGATATATTCATACTAGACAAACCTCTTTGTACAATACAAAAACTTAAATTTATGTAAATATGATTTACATATTAATTTCGGAACCTGAAGTAAAGGGATGAATCAGAGTTCAATTTTCGTACCAATAGATCCTAAATAGTGCAATATGAACAAACAGAGAGCTTGTACTACTCGAACTTTGTTCGGATAGGTCCATCCAATGCTCTAAGTTTCCATCATAATGAAGATTACATTGTACAATTCTAATCATATAGTTTGAACAAACAAAGAGCTATTCAAACAAACCTCATTGAATAAGACGATTTGGTTCCTTAAGTCTGCCAACTTTGTTCAGATCGTATTGTATGATCCATGCGGATTGAGACTGTATTGTATTCCATGAATAATAAACCAAATTAAAAATTTTTTAGGGTTTGATTTATATGCTTAATATAAATACTCCTTTTAAGGATTAAGTACAAGTCTTTTGATGTGTCTCTACCATTCTTGTGCTCCATCATCATTAAGGGTATAGTAGTATTTAAAGATCTGAGATATTAGAGAGAGGGAGGAGAGAAGAGAGAGAGAGGAGAGAGAGAGAGAGGAGAGAGAGAGAGAGAGAGAGAGAGAGAGAGAGAGTTCTTGAAGATACTCATTCTTTTATGCGAGAGAGAAGGGAAGAGATATTGGAGAGTAGTGAGATAATCTCTTGGAATGGTGTCCAAGAGATTGGTGTGCACAAATATTGTTGTATGATGTCTCTTCCCTATTATATGACCTTTTCCTTAGTTTTGGTAGAGGGCTCTTATGTAAAAGCTCTAATAGTCTGGTGAGAAGACTCTTGATCGAGTGGACTGGTAAGAGGTGAATGCTATCTTCACCATGATGGTGCACTAAGAGATGAGACTGTTGATAGAGGTGATTGAGAAAGTTGTTACAATGGTGTTATATAATTCCTATGAAAGATTATACCTATCCTGTTAGTGGATGAAAAATGGCTGTTAAGAATCTTAAATGGAGTGATTACAATGCCAGGGGGTGATTAACACCATAAAAACTAGGTAATAATAGCATGAGTAACTAATATATATATATATCATTATTCCCGCTTAATTTATTATCATTAGAATCTATTAATTTTGTTCCTTAGTTTGATGTTGCTGCAAGTGAATTTGATTCATAACTTCTCTCATCTCTATATATTATATCATATATATATATATATATATATATAATAATATAATAATAATAATAATATAATAATAATAAAGAATAATAAATAATATTAAATAATAATAAATAATTTTTGTATGTTAAATCTTAATTTTTTATTAAGGAATTTTTTTTATGTTATTCAAAATTATTTTATAAAATAAAATATTAAAACCAAAATTTTGAGTTTATCAATTAGTTTATTTCTGCTGCAAATTGTTTTTAACATTCTAAAAGTAAGTTTTTAAATTAATTAATTCACTCCTCTTCTTGGCTATGCCTAGTCAATTTTAATGATATTTAGTGGGTATAAATTTATGGTCTGATAAAAGTAATATTATGATCTCTTAGTATGAGGTGAGCAGAGCCATACAACGATTATGATCAAAACAATCTGTCTTGAAGTAATAATATCCTTCTTCATTTTCTTTAATTTAGATATTATAATAAATTGTTCATATGGATACTCACTAATGACATAATGGCAAAGGAGACAACTTCAAAAATGTTGGGACTTATATTTGGAACAATGGGCAATGTTTGGATCATTAGAAAATCTTAGACCTACATCTCATAAAAGTCAACGAATAAAATCTCTAAAACCCACGAGCTTGCAAACAAGAGTAAGATAGTGATATATGACCAAAGGGGATAATATAAGGGGAGCTATTATAAAGAAAAAAAGTCTATCATAGAGAAGTGACAAACTAATCCTATGGAAAAAGGAAGTACTATCCTCTGAGAAGGATGATTATCCCAAGGGGATATTTATCCAAGGAGAAAAAGACTAATTAAAGGACAAGCTCCAACCTTAAACATACACTAGCTAACCATAAGGAAAAGACAAAACTAACCTAGGGGATATAATGATAGGCCGGATCAAAATCCTATAGTTTTCATTATTTTTAGGGTCATATAATAACTGTCCATTGAAGGGTGATGGTATAGCAGTCATAATAACATTGTATTGAGAACAAGAGATATTATTTTTAATTTTACTTTACTATTTAAAATTACAATATAATTAATTAATAAATTTTAAATAATTGGTAGATAATAAAATAGCATATGTTTCTAAACATAACCTGCTAGTGATGCCACATTTTGAGCCCAGGATCGAGAAAATACTGCCAGTTGCCCATACCTCGCAACTCGCTGAAACCCACTCAGAGTGAACCTCTTCCACACAGGTTAACGTCGTCGAGCAGAGCTCCGACATAGAACCTCAGAAAGGTCTCACATCCTTGGTGGATTCTCTCGACCTCTTCCAAACAGGTTAACATTTTCGAGCAAAGGCTCTGGCATACAACCTCGGACAGGTCTTACATCCTTGGTTAACATCGCCAGAATGTCGTCAATGGACTTTCATCTAACTTCTCCACAATGTTAAAATTCTACCTGATTTTGAATTTCCTCCTGTCGCTTAATTTTTGCCTTGCAGGACTTTCGACGGACTAATACCCAACGCCAGAATTCTTCTTGTCGTTAGACTAATACCCGACATCAGACTTCTGCTAGTCAGCGGACTTCTACTCGACGTCGGACTTCTGCTCGTCAGCAGACTTCTACTCGACGTCGGACTTCTGCTCGTTAGCAGACTTCTACTCGTCGTCGAACTTCTGCTCCGTCGATGAACTTTCATCGGTCTTCTTCCCGAGGCCGTACTTCTACACGACGTCGGACTTCACCTTGTCGTCAAACTTTTGCTCGTCAGCAGACTTCTACTCGTCGTCGATCTTTTACTCGTCGACAAACTTTCATCGGTCTTCTGCCCGAGACCGTACTTATACATGACGTCAGACTTCACCTTGTCGTCGAACTTCTGCTCGTCAGTAGACTTCTACTCGTCTTCAGACTTCTGCCCGTCGATGAACTTTCATCGGTTTTCTGCCCGAGGCCGTACTTCTACACGACGTCGAACTTCACCTTGACGTCAGATTTCTGCTTGTGAGCGGACTTCTACTCAACGTCAAACTTCTGCTCGTTAGCGGACTTCTACTCGTTGTCGGACTTCTGCTCGTCGACGAACCTTCGTTGGTCTTCTACCTGGCGCTGCACCATTACCCGACTACAGACTTCTGCTTGCCGTCGGACTACTAATCGTCGTCGGACTTCTGCCCGTCGATGGACTCTCGCCGGTCTTGTACCTGACGCTTTACCTCTACCCGACTTCGTACTTCTACCAGATGTTAGACTTCTACCAGTTAATAGACATTCGTCAGTCTTCTACCCAACACTGTATGACTACCCGATGTTGAATTCCTGTCTGTCATCATACTTCTCCCCGATGCTGGAAGTTTGCCCGTCATTCCAACCTCTCTCCTTACAACGATCTATCCGACCTCCATCGCCAACCACCAAACATCGGAACTCCACATGATCTCTCGAAGAAAAGAGGGAGAAGGGAAAATCTCCAGACTTCCTTGCCAAGAGAGGGGCCTAGAAAAATCGAGGGAAGGCCTCAATGGTAAGGACAGAGGGAGAAGAGAAGAAGGGGGAATCTCCGGACTTTCTTGCCAAGAGAGGGGTCTCAAAAAATCGAGGGAAGGCCTCAATGGTAAGGACAGAGGGAGAAGAGAAGAAGGGGAAATCTCCGGACTTCCTTGCCAAGAGAGGGGCCTCGAAAAATCGAGGGAAGACCTCAATAATAAGGACAGAGGGAGAGGAGGAGAAGAAGAGAAGAAGAAAAGAAAAGAGGAGAAGAAGAGGAAAAGGACAATTTTTCTAAAGGCCTAAGGGGCCTATTTATAGTTTTTGTGAGAGAAGGGGGGGAAGTTTCTAGAGTTTTCTAGAAGTTTCAAAAAATTTGAATTTTTTAGAATTTATCGGAATTATTTCAGAATTTTTTGAAATTTTCTAGGATTTTTTCAAAATTTTTTGCATTTTTTAAATGCACGTGGGGCCCAAAAAAAAATAAAAAAATCCCACCGCATCTCAAGAGGCGCGTCACGCGCCCCTTCAGCCCGCGCGTCAGCGCGGGCACTCGCCGGAGGCGGAGCCGCCGCCGGCTGGCGGCCGGCTGGTGTGCCGGCCAGTTCGGCCGCCAAATGCTTCCGGGCTCTGA
>NW_021319518.1:7184-29331 GCF_001605985.2 Dendrobium catenatum | reverse complement strand
AATGACAGGGCAATCGATATAAGGCCCAGCAAAGGTCCAAATCGACTTTTGGGGTCCTCGGACACAGTTTTCGAACGTAGTTTCGACTCAATATTGACACTCTTCCGAACTAATCTACATCGAGGCTGCTCGATCAAGTTCATTGGCAAACATTAATATATATTGGAAGTCGCGAATTCTTTCATTCAGGCCACATGATAATTTCGGAACACATAGTATTTCGGACTTATGAAGCTTACGAGTCCGAAAAAGTAGAAGGTAGGCGGACAAACTGTAGACGGAATCACAAATTAGCTATTGATGATCGGGCTCGAATCTCCGAGGCAAAGCTGGGTTGACACTTCAAATTATTGATTGGGACGCACCCGAAACTCTATTTTCACGAAAGATTCAAGTAAACTGAGTCGTCTCGGGAAAATTACGGACACCAACGATGCATAGATCCAACCCAAAGTCGAGCCAAATGAGTCCGAATCAAGGGCTTGCATGCGCTGTTGGAAGGTTCAAACTCGCAGTTTAAGTTACTAACGGTCCTCCGATTTTGTAGGTGTTTATACTCGATCGACGGCTCACAGACGAAGTACTAACGAGTCCCAAGATCGCAGATTTCGACATCATTAAGGCCTTCAATGATCACCAACGGTGCTATCGTGTCTAAGACATTTCCACATTGCAAAATATTCGCGTGCTATCGATCGTAACCACGCATTATCGCCCTGAACTAACGCACTATTTAACGGCCATGCTACTCAGGGAAAATTCTAAAATAAGTCCTCATTATCTGATAGAAAGTAGGATCACGAAGCAAGTACCGGAAGTGAATGACACAAAGACTGCGTATAGAAAGATAAGAAAGAGGAAGGAGCTCCTTCACTCGACAAACAGACTGATTGCTACCACCGTCCAGGGCAACCGCAGGAGATAATTCCTTGACGAGAATAACACATCCAGCAAGAACCTACGTAACGGATACCAACCAGCCCAGATCATTACTAGGAAACCTCGCGATAAAATCGCATGAACTCTGCGGACCACCACTTTAAGCAGTGTCCACAGTCGTCCTACGCCTCTCTGCTTAACCTACTCTTGTATAGATCTCGCCGACGTCCTAATCCAGGCCCTGCAGACACTCGGTATTCTCCATATCTACATCTATTGCTGAGGATCAAGGTCCCGTTAAGGCATCGCACTTATCAGTCCCTCGTCCCGACTGAAGACGCACTACCTCGTAACATTAATCCCGATGTTCAGAAATTTACCGCGAAGTCGGACACTACTTATAGGCGTAAGTCATCATCAACCCTTTCATACACATGGATCTACTCACCTGATTTGCCTTGTCTCTCCACCCTACCGCTTACACTCCTTCTGATCTTTGTCGATTTTCCTCAATATTTCTATCTCCCTGTATATACTGGCTCCTATCCGACCTCAATCACTCGACACAGTCTTATTCAGACATACCAACATCGCCTATAAGCGATGATACGGTCCATGTCAGCATTCGTCGTCACTACATGGTTCCGAATGTTGATTTCGTAAATACAAGACAGAACATTCTTTCAAAGAACAAACACCATGATAAGTAATTCCTACCTCGACTACGGGGGATCTTTCAAAGCCTTCGTTGACCTACTATGGTCCTTCCGACACCTCCTACACCTCACAAATCAAACAATAAGAGCAATGGTTCTTGTCTGACCCACGGTTTCCTTGCAACCTCATACGGTCTAATGGCCTCTACGAGAATAGACACCTACATGGCTACTAATGTCCTTTTCCGACCTCCATCAGACCATTTACAAAGGTCCTTTTTGCGAGACCCATAAACTTCCTAGTATGTGTCACGTTGCTACTGTCTTCCAACCATCCACTGCCCGCCTACTATGGTCATTCCGACCTAAAAAAACAAACAACGGTCTTTCTGACCCCGGTCTCCTGCCGACTACGGTCCTTCCGACCAAACGAACATGTATATGTCACTCCTACCATGTAATGCAATCTATATGATGTATATTTACTACATCAATCCAAGGCCTTCTCCCAAGGAAGGGCCTCATTTGTAATCGACTACAAATACTAGTGGATTCATTCAAATTGGGCCAGGCCCCGTGGTTTTTCCCCCTTTTCAGGGGTTTTCCACGTAAAAAACTCTGTTCTCTTATGAATTCTACACCCTCTCACTTATCTGCTTGTGTGCTGGATCTTTGTACAATGCTAAGACGTTAAACTAAATATTTCTCTACCGTCGCGAATACTCCAGGACGCAACAGTTTTATATTTTTTTTTTTTTTACTTTTTACATATATGTATGTGATTGCTGTTCACTTCAAGTAGTATTAGCTCGTTTTTGTTTAATGTTAGTCTTAATTTATTTGCTTTAAGACTTTGGGGAAAAAAGGTGATGAAGAATTTACTAATATTACCGAGAATTTGGCTCTTTCAATTCTTCCTTGATCTAGTTTCAGAAATGTGGCATACGGATTTTCTATTGGTTTTGACGGATTGTCGTTAAAAAAAAAAAAAGGCTTGGGATACGCCTAGTTGAGATTAACTCAGCATACATGATACTTGTTTTTGAATCACAAGACACTTTTTTCCTATTATGTAAGATGATCTTTATTTGTGTTATGTGCATGAAAAGAAAAAAAAAATACATTTAAACAAATTTTTTTCATCTTAATATATATAAGGGTAGTATGGTAATTTGTTTGTAAACAGGTACAGCACAGCAGTTTGATAGTTATACTATCCAAACAAAATATAATTGTTTATGTACAGTAACTTCAAAAAGCAACTTTCTGTACACCAACTTCACAACCTCCTTTATGGACAGCTGCAGCCGTCTCAAACGCACCCTTAATTTGAAAAATATAACTGTGGAGCTGCTGTGCTGCAGCTGTATGCAAACCAATTACCTTGATATCCTTATATATATTGAGTTAAAAAAAAATTGTGTATATTTCAATTTTTTTTTAAATGTATATAATAAATAACTACCATTTCTAAATTACAATTGTACCCATTTTATGAAATATTTTTTCTTTTAAATATCAAAGTACTCTTTTTTTTTTTACAATATAATATCATATTTCAAAATTATCTTGAGAAAATAATAATATTTGATATTACTTAAAAAAATATATATATTTTTTAAGTCATATATATCCTAAATGTATTCCTCAAAAAGCCAATAATGAATTATATTCTTGGTACAGGCGTTTAGCCATAACCTAATGAAAGCGAATGCAGCCAATCGCAAAGATGACGGATCCACAAAGTAGGGGTGCGAACGAGGCACCGATGAGGAGCAAAGCGAAGCTAGTCCGAGAGATCTGTGAGCAGCGTGGTCGGCGATACGCAACAATTCCGACTTTGGGCTGCATCTATGGCGACAGCAAAGAGGAGAGAAAAAGGTGGGGAGAGCGAAGAAAGGTGAGGAGGGTGCACAACTCATTCAAGAGGGTACACGCATTCCTCTGATCGCAGCCCATATTTAAATAGGAATCCTAATCTTAACCGGGAGAAATGGAGAGAAGAAAGCAGAATCAGAGGAATGCGTGTTGGAGAAGCATCAGTGTCTTTGGCAAATCGGCGCGCATCAAAGAAGGTGTGTCCGAGATGGATGAACTATAGAAAGTCGACGTTGGTTTGTAGCAAACATTGCGATTGGTCATTTCCGTCATTTATGCCCTTTGAAACGGCGGAAAGCAACGACCCGCAACAGACCGCGGGAGGCAATGAAAGGTCGCGAGAAACAGCGACGGGCCGCAGAAATTTTTTCTAACTTCGTTCTGCTACAGTACCCCAAACGAGCATTTAACAATTTATTATAAAGCAAAGCAGAGGTGAAGCCGTCCAAAACGCGCCCTGACTCGTTGGACGAATAGGAAGAGGAAAAAATGTGGTCGACTAAGGCGAGATTGCGTAAAATGGAGCAGAGAATGGTCGATGTCTAAGGGGTTGTTAGAGATGGATCCACCGCCGATGCTGCAGCGGTGAAGGACGGGGTTGAGAATGCGTTCGGGGATGCAGATGGCAAGAATCGACGGCGTGCTCTTGCCAGAAGATCCGCGCGCGATCCGGACAATTCAACTCTTACAATCGTCTCATCGGAGTCGCTTGATCCACGCATCTCTGTGATGGAGGATCTTACCGGGTTAAAAACAATTTCCACACAACTCTCCTTGACCTATTGGTTGAGAGCTTAGACTTCCAACTAAGAGGTCCAAGGTTCTGAGTTTATTTGTATGCGTTGTGTGTGTGAGTTTGTCTTAAATGACCTAAATGTCCCAAAAAAAAAAAAAACAATTTCCGAAAAAAAGGAAACGCGCGGAAAATTTGAATTATGTTCAGATTACTGTACATCTTTTTATCTAAATTTCAAACATTATTTTCACCTTCCAGCGTCCACTACCAGTTGCTATAGGCCAATCAAACAAAACGAAATTGATGCCTGAGCATTTAATAAAATCTGAAGATGAAGTAGTGCAAATTAAATTTTGCTCTTCACAACGAAATTAAGAAATTTATGGCGCCCATCAAAAGTTAGGAATCCTAGAGAAGATTGGAGGAGCAAGAAACAAATGCAGTTTGTCGGCCATGGGCGAAATTACCCCAAGAGCATGAAATCCTCTAAAATTTTACCTCGAACATGCCGTAAAACTTATCAGAATAGGGATTTCATAAATGGATTCGAATTCTTACCACTAAAATGTGATCGCGTACAGCAAGCTTCAAAGCTGTATAATATCTAATTAATAGAACTATATGATAAGAATAAATATTATATGAACGGCTAAAAAAGCTGAGATTAGATATTGTGGTGAGCATTGGTATGGCGAGAAAGGCGTCCTAGATGAGAGTCTCTCTACAGCTGAGCTTAGACCGGAGGGGAGAGGAATCAAGCCATGAGTAGGAACCAGATAGTAGTATTTTGTGGAGACTAGCTGGAGGTTGTTTGTGGAGAGGGATAACACAAAAGTGTTAGAATGAGGTGCACACGCAAAAAAGGCTGAGGGGAGCATATGGCGCAGGAAGTAAGGGCCTCTAGGAGAGCTGGAGGGAGTGGAAGAAGTGGCAGCGACTGAAAGAGGTTGGAGAAACACAATAATTAGGATTTTTTTGAGCTCTCGCTAAAATTCTTCCAAATTCAAACCATATTAAGAGAAACTCATAACAAGTTAAAAATAAATCTCCACAAGAATGCTGATAATTATCCAATAAAAGTCAAAGTGCAATTTAATTCAGAGGCACAAAAAGAAAAAAAAAAGCACTTTCTACTTTTGACCAATATTTTGTGAAATGTTGCTCTATATTATTGCTAATACCACACTAATCCAAAGTATTATCACATAGAAAAAAATACGAATAAAATGCATAAGAAAAAGTAAAAGAAATCTATGATTCAAAAGAAAAAATATAAGGTATGAAAACAGAAGGTTTGTCAAGATCTGAAACGTAAACCAGGGGAGAACCTAACAACAAAATGTTAAGATTTTGAAGAGAATTAATCTGGGTCAGGGCAAATATCTGTGAATACCGGGAGCCTTCTGCCACATCGATTAGGCCCGTAGAGCAACTGTTGTATCTCAGCCTCCTCACCATCTGTTGGTGGCCAAGAGAATTGTGGGTCCTGCTTCTGCTGAAGCGAGTCTCGATTCGAATTGATGATTTTCATCTTCTTACTACCAGTCTTACCAATCACGACAGGACGAGCAGAAGTAGAATCAATTGCTTCAGATCGGGCATATTTATCGTCATATACGCTGGATGCAACGACTGGGCCTAGTTTGCCACTCTGAGGGACAAGAAGCGCTTGAATGCAAAATCAACTAAAATCATATAAAACATGCGTAGATAGAACAACTCAAATGAATACTTCAACTTGGAAGATCTTAAGTATTGCTGTCAATTTCACACGAGATGGAAACTTGGTCAAAAATCTTTTTTTTTTTTTACGGTGGAAGAATTTAATTAATAATAAGCTAAGGCTTTGTTTGGAACCGCTTTTTTATTGCTTTCTAAAACAGAGTTTTAGTACAAAAATCTTTCTAAAACGGAGTTTTAGTATAAAAATTTCCGTTTTAGAAAGCAATAAAAAAGCAGTCCCAAACGAAGCCTAAATTTGTGCTCCCATTGAATAATAAAATTAATAATATATTTCTGTTAAAAAAATTTCTAACTTCATGACTGTTTATATAATATATAATGATATTTTGATATATGAAACTTAAAATAAAGCAAAAAAAAAAGTAGAAAAATAAATAAATTATGTGCCCAACATAAACTCAAATTCAAATTATGAATACATTTGATGCAAATTTTAAAGTGGATTAATATTATCTATAATTAAGCCAAACTTAGCTAGTCATGGATAAATAACTTTTGTATGGGCAAATGGATCCAATCATTTATATGACCTTTTTCAGTTGAGCGTCAAATATATATATAGCGTCGTTCGCTTGCTCCAGCCGAATGGCGCTAATATTGGCGTCGCATTATTCAACCACCATATGTTTTTTTTAATATAAATATATTATTAAAAATATATAAAATAAAGTATGAAAAAGAATATACTAAGAATAATCTTTTTTTTTTATGTTAGAAAATGGAATTCAATAGGAGAAGAGTTTGTGTTTTAATGCATTAATTCATTTTTGAGTGAAAATTGAGTTTCTCTATTGGAGATGCCCTAACACTAGTTATAATTTCATCATCTATTTTAAGAAAAAATATACTGATTCATAATATAAAAAGGGAATTAAATATATGCAAGTAAATTCTTATCTATTTATATAAATATATATATAAAGGCCAAACAAAGATGCAGCGACTATAAGAAAATAGCTCGTTTCTTTTAGTTTGGAATTCTACCTCCGGCTTCAAATTTGAATGACGAGGGCTATCGCGCAGTTCTTCCTTTCCGTGTGCGAACTGCGTGAAGTAAAGAAAAATGCAAAAAAACTTATTCAGTTACTGCTTCACGAAAGTTCTAATGGAAAATTCTTTGTAAAAATGGATTGGTGGAGAAACCTGGCAACGGGAACCAAAGCGGCAAAATCCAGATTCTTCCCAGGAGCGGCAGATCTCAGTCTTAAAGAAGAAGTTGGCGTTGACGGAATTGTGGTTAGCAGATGAAGAGGAGGAAGAGGATGTGAAATGTTCCAGGGGTTGGCGAGTCCGGCCTGGCATTAGCACGGACTCGGACAGAGCATCCATCACCAGGACGTCCTCTTCCATCATCTTCATGGGATTATTGTAGATGTGATATGACGGAGAAGACATCGTAGCTAAAGGTGGCGTTTGAAGATTCTCAATAGGAGACAGGGGACTCCGGGTGGAGCCGCGCCGGGATGAAGAGGAGAGCGATTTAAGGTTGAGGAGTTGCTGCAGCCGCATCCGCGCAGCCACAGCCGCGGAGGGAGAACTGGAGTCTGGTGACTCGTTGGACGAAGAGGACGAGGAAAAGTGGAGTCGACTAAGGCGAGATTGCGTAAAACGAAGCAGAGAAGGGTCGATGTCTAAGGGGCTGTTAGAGATGGATCCACCCGCCGATGC
The DNA here is from genome assembly GCF_001605985.2 of Dendrobium catenatum. Taxonomy (NCBI): domain Eukaryota; kingdom Viridiplantae; phylum Streptophyta; class Magnoliopsida; order Asparagales; family Orchidaceae; genus Dendrobium; species Dendrobium catenatum. The sequence continues at coordinate 21,771 of NW_021319518.1, read as the reverse complement.
TGCAGCGGTGAAGGCCGGGGTTAAGAAGGCGTTCGGGGATGAAGATGGCAAGAATCGACGGCGTGCTGTTGCCAGATTTTCCGTCCGCGATCCGGACGATCCCACGCTTACATTCGTCACATCGGAGTCGCTTGATCCACGCATCTCTGTGATCAAGGATCTTTGTAGCCCGACGAGCGAAACGGAAAGGTTTCTTGACAAAATGCTTTTCCCGCCCAGTTTACGGGGTTAAAAACAATTTGAAAAATAAAGGAAACGCGCGGAAAATTTGAATTATGTTCCGATTAGTACTGTAAATCTTTGATCTAACTTTCAAACCTCATTTTTCACCTTCCAGTATGATCTACCAGTAGTTATAGACCAATTAAAGAAAACGAAATTGATTCCTGAGCTTTTAATAAAATCTGGAGATAAAGTAGTGCAAATTGAATTTTGCTCTACTCAAGGAAATTAAGAAATTAATGACGCCGATAGTAAGTTAGGCATCCTAGTCAAGATTGGACAAACAAGAAACAAATGGGGTTTCCCGGCAATAGAAGGGCGAAATTGCCGGAGAAGATGAAATCCGCTAAAATTTCACCTCGAATATGCCGTAAAGCTAATCTGAATCGGGATTTCAACAATGGATTCGAATTCTTACCTCTAAAACGTAATCGGGATGCCACTCTCGCTTCTTTCTCTCTTGCACAGTTGATCAGTCAATTGACATTTTGAGTTCCCCTTTGCCCTGCCCGACAAGGGCATGAGGTTTATATAGGGTGGGGGAAATGGTACAACATGCAGCAAGCTTCGAAGCTGTATAATATCTAATTATTAGAACCCTACGATGAGAATGAATAATATATGAACTGCTGAGATCCTATCTAATTTTAATGATTATTGACGTCGGTGGCAGTCTTTGCATTTCAGGATACGTCGTAGCACTTTAGGCCTTATTTGGTTCGGTTGTTGCTACTTTAAAAGTTTACATAAAAGTACTGAATTCAAATTTGTATCTAAATGATATTTGAATTTACTAGCAGGTCTATCGCTCTCATTTGTCCTCGCTAGTTTTACTTGCCCTATAACCTTAGTCAAGAGTTTGATTTTCAACTTCTTTATTTCCCCATTTCTCTTCGACTTCGTTGCTCAGCGTGCTGCAACAATTCACTTTACAACCAACCAATAAAAAAAAAATCAGTTCCCTAGCATTCGCTTTACAGACATCCAAACAACCTCAAGTTTTTACTTTTTACTATATTTACTTTATACTACATTCACTTTATAGTCAACTAAATAGCCCCTAAACCAGATATCTCAAACAAGTAGAAATTTCTCTACTAATCAAATAGATCTCTTTGTCTTCTCTTGAGAATAGTTTGTGTGCCACTTATTTATAGGGCTCTAGTCCTCTAAAGACTACAAAGAAGGCTACATAGGAAAAATCTTGAAAATACAACAATCACAAATTAAATGTACTATGCTATCCTACACTATATACCCGTGTCTCCCTCTAATTTGTTTGAGAGCTGGGTTGGAGGATTCATCTCTAGGAAAGTGAAGCAGTGTCGAGTGAATAGTGGCGAGATCTATGATGGCCGGCTTATCTGTGAGTTAGCATAGAGTTGGACGAACTCTATAGTGGTAGAACTGTTGGGTGGGAGTTTATGGTAATCTCATGATTACTCTTGGATCACTAGGAGAAATGGACAAATGGAGACTAGTAGTGGAGATTAGTTGATGTTATCAGCATTGGTAGAATGTGAAAGCATCCTCGGTGAGTGCCTCTTTGTAGCTGAGCTTGGAAGAGGGATGACGGTTTTAGCAGTGGCCACTAATGTCTGAGGTTGCGGCGAATGGCGAGTGGCGAATTGCTTACCTAAGGAATCATCCTCGACTCGCCCTGCTTAAGGCGAACCCCAATATTGGCTTATGAGAATGTTCAATAGATCTCCTCTTAAGGACGAGTATCTTTATTACAACTCGCACATTTCTTGTTAAGACAACTATGGAGGCAAATATACTTTAAAAAAAAAAGGTTTGTGGAGAAAATGAAGTTTTAAAACCACCGTTTGAATAATGGAGTTCAATGTATAATGTTGTTCTTTTTTTTTTTTTGAAGAAAGCAAATATTGCATTAAAATAAAAGAAAAAAAACCAACTACAAAGATCCTCCGATAGATTCCTCCTTCAAAATATTAAGAAATGAAGAAGGAATCCTATCCAACACAATGTCATCCCAAATAAAAGAAGAAAAACCGTTAAGTTAACACAAAGATCTGCTAACTTATTTGAGTTTCTATCTATACAATTAAAAAGAACTAAATTAAATTCTTTAAAAAAAGATAGACTATGTAAACTTTGCTCACCTTTCTTCATCGTATCTTGAATGAGCTTCATGATGTTTGCATTATCTCCTTCAATGATGATTCCTTTGTACTCAAGCATCCAATCTTGAAGGACATCCTTGATCATCTCAATTGCTAATAGCTCCAAGTATGTTATATCCCAATGAATACAAAATTTGCCAAATTCATTCTAACTTCAACTTTAACATTTTTGCTATATAAGACTAAAAAGTCCATATATCAAAATTCAATATATGTAATTTATTATATATTGAGAAACTTTTAAAAATATTAATTTATAATATTATAACTTCCAACATAATACATAGTAGACTACAGTAAAAATAAATTTCAAGGCCTAATTGTATTCCACTTGCACACACACAAGCAAAGGTACGTCAGGTATATATAGCATTAAGCTTGTTAATATAAAAAGCTAATTTGATATAAATTAAGGTCTTCATTCCGAGAGTTCTTTTTACTTGCAAGATCAAATTCTTGATTGGAAAGCTTCAACGCACTAAATCATGTCATTTTTCTCGGAGTTCTTGAGTTTGCTTCTTTTCTTTAAATATTTGCTTGTTTTTATTTAACCATATATTTTTTAAAAATATTTATTATTTGATGTAATACTTGTTGCGTCCAGGAGTATTCGCGGCGGTAGAGAAATATAAAGTTTATTGTCTTAGCGTTGTAAGAAAATCCGGCACGCAATCAGATAAAGAGAGAGGGTCGAGCATTTATGAGACACCAAGATTTTTATGTGGAAAACCCCTGAAAAAAGGGGGAAAAACCACGGGGCCTAGCCTAGTTTGAATGAATCCACTAGTATTGCAGTCGATTATAAATGAGGTCCTTCCTTGGGAGAAGGCCTTAGCTTGATGTACATTTTATAGAGTACATTACATGATGTGAATACAAAGAATCACTATTGGCATGTTCGTTTGGTCGGGAGGACCATAGTTAGCGGGCGACGGAGGTCGGAAGGCTTGTAGTCGGTGGGCAACATAAGTCAAGAGGACCGTAGTCGGTTGGCGACGGAGGTCAGAAGGACTGTAGTCGGCGGGCGACGTAAGTCAGGAGGACCGTAGTCGGCTGGCGACGGAGGTCGGAAGGACTGTAGTCGGCGGGCGACATAAGTCAGGAGGACCGTAGTCGGCGGGCGACAGAGGTCGAAAAGATTGTAGTCGGCGAGCGACATAAGTCAGGAGGACCATAGTCGATTGGCAGCAGAGGTCGGAAGGACTGTAGTCTGACAACGATGATCAGAAGGACAACGTCAGGTAAAAGTCCAACAATGGAAAGAAATCCATCTTCGCTTAGACATCCAGCGAAGTCCAATAACCGGTAAAGTCCGGTGTCGGGTAAAAACTTGGCGAAGAGTGAAGGTGCGACGTCGGGTAGAAATCTGATGTCTGTTGGTGGCAGAAGAGAACTCCGGCCTCACTTGGGCGGAGTCTCAGTGTCAGGAGGGAACGCTGTCGTTAATTGAGAAGAATTTCTACATCCCGTGGAAGTTGGGAAGAATTCTGGCGTTCTACCAAATATCTGGCAGAGTTCCGGTGTCTTCAGGCGGCAGGAAGAGCTCCGGCGGTGATCGAGGAGGTGAGGAATCTCCTTTTCCCATTTCTCCTCTTCTTCTTCTCTCTCTTCCCTTGAGTCCCCTTGGTGTAGAATGAGGGCTCTATTTATAGTTTTTCTGGAGTGTTATAACCCGTAAATAGGCGTGAGATCAGGGGTGAATTGGCAGTGTTTTGAATGGACGGCCGATATCAAATCCTTTGATCATGCATCGTTCGTTTGGCATTTTAAGGCCTTAATGATGTTGGAATTCGGCGATCTTGGGTTCGTTGGATTTCTCTCGTCGAGCTGCTTGATTCGAGTATAAGCTCGTCAAAATCGGAGATAGTTTGGTAACTCAAATTGCGGTTTGAACCTTCCAACAGCGCTTCGGGTCCTTGATTCGGACCTATTTTGGCTCGGATTGGGTTGAATTTAGTGTCGTTGGATTCGTATTTCCGAGACGCTCAGTTTTACTGTAAGCTCGCCAAAATCAGAGTTCATATGCTCTCGAATTTAAATTTTGAAGTTTTCGAATTGATTTTGCCTCGAGATTCGTGCTCAATCAAGCTAATTTTGTGATGCCGTATCAATACTAATTGGGAATGTTATATTAAGCTTTCTATGTTAAATATTTTAAATACATAAAGATAACAAAGCAAGTATTTTAATATTTTTTATGTGTCATTGATTTGCATTTCAAATATAATTATTTTTTAAAAAATTTATATGATTTGAGGAGTTATAGTTTAAAATCAGCAAGAAAAATATTTTTTATTTAAAATATTATTCATATTTATATCAAAATATAAATCTATTTTAAAGTGTATAGATGTTATATTTCTTTTGCGAGTAATGAGATGATTAAAATTAAATTATAAGATCACCTCAAATATTTTAGTCAGTTTATTGCAAGATGATTTGAGCTTGTATTATTTACATCAAATTGTTTTTTGCTTTTTTTTTTAATCTAAGCCATTTGGCTTAGTAAAGTTTAAATTGTAATTAGATTGGGTTGTACTCGCCCATGTTGGAGAGTACTTAGGTTGTAAATAACTTATTTGGTTTAAAGATGTGAGGTTTGCATGACAAATCTGGTATTAGTGGATTCTAGTCTGAGAGTTGGCTAGCGTAAACATAGGCCGGATTGGAATCTAGGTAGAACCATGTAAAATATTATGCATGTTATTTTCTTTTCTTGCATCTATTTTTCTTTACCATTTTTATAAAAAATTGTATGATTATTTTCTCTCTACCAAATAGCATTAGAATTATTTTAATTACCTTCTTTTAATAAAAAATTTAAAACCCTATTCACCCCTCCTCTTGGGGTGCCTTAGTCATCCAACAATTGGTATCAGAGTCTTGACTCTCTTTATTTTGGATTAACATCTTAGAGTATATCCACTTATAAACTATGAGATAAGGTTTTCCTAAGAGTTTACTTTCTGAAAGATAATCCACTCATCGACCGCAATTTCTAGATAAAGTTTCTTTTGATTATTAAAAAAAATAAAATTAGTACTTTCCTAAGAGGACGAGACACTCGTATGTAGCACATGCTTACACACCAATATCATACACCAACTAAAAAATAATGGTATTAAAATTGAAAAACCATTTGATGAATGGATTGTATTAGAGAGGTAATTAGATTAATTAAATGCTATGGTAGGTAATACTTTACATTGTACACTTCTTTTAGATGATTACATAAAAATTTCCATATTAAATTCATAAAAAGAAATTTAGGATAAATTAATTATAATTTATGGAGGTACTAATGAGGTTAGAGATGCTCATGTAAATAAACTTGGTCATCAATATGAATTATTTTGTATGTCCCCTTCTAAATCTATTTCTGATATGTATACAATATTTATAAAAATAATTAATACATTACTTTCTCTTAAAAGAACATATAAGAATTCAGACTTAGTCTATAAGATTCTTAGATGTCTTCCCAAAGAATGGGATGCTAAAGTAATTGTAATTGTGAGACTAAATATTTGTCTACTTATCCACTTGATCAGCTTTTGGGTTCTTTCAGAGCACATGAATAGATTATAGCTCAAAGGGATAAGTTGGATAGCTTTTTTAAGAAAGAGAAAGAGGAAGATAAAACCATTGACTTACAGGTTGATGATAATGATGAACCTAGTTCATCAAGCTCTAATGAAGATAGCGATGAGGTGGACATGCTTTCAAGATGACATGGAAGCCAACTAAGAAAGAAAAATCAAAAGTACAAGTATTCTAAAAAATTCTATAAAACACTCACAAAATAAACGCATAGAGATAAGACATCATTTTATTAGAAATTATGTTAATAAAGATGATTTGCATATAGATTTTGTGAACACAAATTCTTAAATAGCTGATATTTTTACAGAACCATTGGCTGAAGAGAGATTTTGCATGTTATGACGTATACTCTGGATGTTAGACCCTAATATTTAATTTTCTTATATAATTTCATTATTCTTTTTTATGTTGTCAAAGGGGAGAAGAATTATTTATATTGGTCATAATTCTTTTACATGCATATATTTAGGGGTATAATTATTACTTTGTTAAGAAAATTAGCATTAAAAAATATTTTTCATTTATTATATATATATATATATATTAATGCTTAAAAGTTATGATTAAAGATCAATTTGCACCTTTATTATAACTATACCCAATATAAGTTTGTCATCATGAAAAGGGGATATTTTTTATATTATCTATCTCATGACCTATTCTAGTGGTTTTGATAATAATAAACATATACTTGGATGTTCTAATTTATGTGTTAAGTATTTTAGGTGTAATGATTTGATGGATGTGCATGATAATTATTTATTTTAAATTTACATTACACAACTCAATTTCAATCAAAATTTGAGCTAAAAGAACTCAAAATGGACCAATATTGAAAGCTTTAAGATTTTTATATTAATGAAGGAATATGTTAAAGGTCCATTAATATTTACTTGCATGATTTAATTTTCTCACAATTTAAATTTCTATTAAAATGACATACATATTATTAATTAAGGATAATAAGCATGTGTTGATCTCATTTTTGTATGAGGTCACTAGGATCAATCCAAATTTCAGATCTACTCAGCTCTTGGGCCAACCTGGTTGACCAAGTCAACTTAAGTTGACCCGATAACCCATTAAGGGCCCAAATAGGTGTTTTGACCCAAATGACCTATTTAACCCCAAAAAGCAACTCCATTAAACTCTAAATATCATTTTAAATCCAATGAGCCAAACCCATGTCCTAGGTCTACCTAAGTTAACTCCTAACCTGGTTGATTGAGTCAACCTGGGTTGACCCAATAATCCTTTAAAGCCTTAATGGGTCATTTCAACCCATTCAACCCATCCAACCCATATCAATGTCTTAATAAATTAAAAACCATAATCTAGGTGTGCCCTAATCTTTTGTCAACCAAACTAAAATGAAGTTGACCAAGTCAACTTAACATATTTGGTCAAAACCATTTAAACTCCATGCTTAAATTTAAACTTCTAACCTATGGCTTGATATTCCCTCCAAATTAGCCCTTAACACTCCCTCCCATGCCACCTCAGTAGTCCAAGTTGCTTTGGACTGGTCAAATCAAGGGTATAAAGTGGTTAAACTTAGTCAAGCCCCCCTTTAAACTTCAAACACATTACATGCACTTCTAGGGATATGCATAGTTAGAAGATGAGCATCTCTCCTTGCCACCTCATCATTTTGTTTGACTGTTTGACTGGTCAAACAGTCAAATTTAGCTATTTAATGGGTTAATGATGGTCAAAATCCTTCTAAACCCAATCCTTTCAAACCCATTCCACTCCAGTAGTCCTAATCAATTTCTGGAAGGTTCTAAAGCCTACTCTACTCCATGGATTAAAGCTTGAACTGCCCTTAATGCTCCCATGTGCTCAAGTCGAGACAAAAGAACCTTTACACCTAATGACCTTTCCCTCAGCTTTCTAACTACCCCCCTTAACACTTGGGACCCATCAGGTAGTCCATCCAGTTGATCCTTGCCATTCCTTTGGCTAAGGGACATTTGAATAAGGTAAAACTCCCTAAATTAAGCTCATTCACAATCATCCAATCTCACACTTCTCAAGAAACTCCAGATCTGAGCCTTAGTCCATTTGACCTCCTCTTGGTCTCCTCTATATTCCCCCACTTAAAATCCAGCCAGTCAAAGTCGTCACTGGCAAGCTTTCTAGCGAACAAAGAGCCAACTCCATCCAAGGCTTAGATCTCTCGATCAAGTATGTTTTAGATCGTGCTTTCTTCAATAATATGGAGCGTGGATAATTTAGAAATGTAACAAACCATTTAACAGTTCAAACCATCCATTAGTTTGAGGTGAAATTGAAACTGTAGACTAGCATACTTAGATTTAAATAGCTTTCGAATAAGCATTTTTTTAACCATCAAAATGCATCCCAATAACTTTTATTTATATGTTCTATCTACGTTTAAAGTTTCAATGCATTTGAGCAACCCTATTGAGAGAATAAGCTATTTTTGTGATTAGGGTTTTGGTTTACACATTATTGTAGCTAGGCAGGATCTTCGTCGTTATTTGTTTATTTAATGGCTGAGAAACTGCCATTCTACAATTTTTTGTAACCGCATGTTCAAGCTCATGGATGGTTCCTCCGTCTGTCTCTTTCGAAGCCCTTGATTTCAAATTGCGAAGGATCAGACGGCCTTCACGTGAGCTGATGTGGATAAGTTGCCGCGGATTCGACCCGTGCCATAATTGTAATCATTTGTAATAATTGTGTTATGGTTACCCATTAGCAATCTGAGTTGATTAAGTTGATTTAGTTGGTTAACAATTAAGGGATGATTAGTATTAAATAGTTTAATTAATTATTAATTTTGAGAGTTAAATTATTTTATATTTTCCATCAATAGATTCTTGGCGTTGTGCCACTAAGCTCGAGGAATCAGGCCTCCTTAGGACACGATACACCACAACACGGAGTAATCCATCCTAAAAACCTTATTATTATAATTGAATTAAGGATTTTAATTTGGCTAAATAATTAAAAATAAGTTAATTTTGATGTTGAACAGTCCATTAAATTCGTTCGTGACGTTATGCCACCAGGCTAGAGGAAATAGGCTTCCTCATGACATGTAGCCCCACAGCCCATAGCAGTCCATCCAATAAACTTCATCTATAGAGTTTTTGTTATGTATTATAATGTTGGTTGCATAATTTTATTAATCAAATTAAAGATTTCTAGAGTTTTGATGAATTATTGATTTTTTTTAGAATTTATTAGAATTATTTAAAAGTATTAATTAAGGGTCCAAAAGTTGTCTTTTTAAATTAAAGTGAATTATGAATGTTTTATATTTTTAAAAAATATTGGGATTATAATGAGTTGCTACATTATTAGCACGCTCAATTTGGAGTTTTCTATAAAAAAAATTATAAATTTTTAAAGTTTTGGCACAATTTTAACTTAGGTTTGATCGGACAATTGACTTGATTTTGACTAAATTTTGAAGGTTTGACAATTTTGTAAAATATTATACTTGAGTCGAATGCCTTTGATTTTGATCAATTTAGAATTTTCTAGAATTAGTTATGATTTTAGGAAATTTCGATATTTATTAAATTATTTTAATTAAAGTCCCTTTTAATTATTTGAACCCAAATGAGGTCCAAATTTTTTGAATCACCTCCAATGATCTGAAATGATCTATGAAGGGATCAGCAAGTGTTTGAAAATTTTTTGGGCCTTTTAATTATGTTTAAGTAATTAAATTAATTAAACTTTTATTTTTAATTAAAATTAAATTATTCTTAAAATTGGTGTCAAATTAATGTAGATTTAATTTTCTCTGATTAAGGGGTTAATTATGATCATTTAGAGGTGTTATATGTATTTTTTAGAATTAATATTATTTTATTAGAATTTTTAGAAGTCTACAAGGTTAATTAAGGATTTAAACCTGAGTAAATTAATTAAGGGGCCTAATGACTTCAAAACTAGAGGGAAATTTTTCTATGGGAAGGCAATTTCACTATGTTTATTATGCATACTTATTATTGTAATTTTCTAAGTTCTCTACATAAATCCTTAATTATTATCCTTAATGGTGTCACTAAGTTATATAGGATGATTAGATGCCACACTAAATACAACAGACTCAAGAAAGTAAGGATCAAATCAATGTTGACTAACCTTGGATCATGACATGTATAGATACACAAACATAACACAATCAAGCTCATTAAATCTAAGAAACCTAGGCTAATATCATGTGTATCCTAAACATGCAAGTACTAAAGATAATTAATATCACATAAATCTAATTAGTGAATGATCTGGAATGCAATCATTCACTAATCAATCCCCATGATTCCTATTCACATAGGCTCAAGCATGATAAGATTTTAAGGCTCAGCTCAAAACACTAAGTTTAGAGTTAATACTTAGCGTGTTAAGGGCCTAATGTAATGTTCCCAAGAGCTACCAGAAGGGGGGGTGAATTGGTAGTTTAAAAACTAAGTAAAATTAAGACCCCCTTTTTTAAAAAAAAAAAATAATTGAACTAAATAGATCTCTTTTAAATTTGTAGAAAATGGTTTTTCAAACACAGAGTTTTAAAACTGAAATAAAAGTGCGGAAAAACGTTAACAACCATAAAGTAAATGACACCAGATTATGTGGTTCGGTTATAACCAGACCTACATACCACTCCCAAGCCACCCCGAGTAATGCCACTAACACCAATTAGTGACTCTTCCTTTTCACCCACAGCAAGCGGACGAAGCCTTTACAACACACTCTTTCCACCACTCCCCCGGTGCGCAGAGACCGTCGCGTCCTTTACACAAAGGCCCAGTGTTGGTAGGAGAACCGTCATCCTTTCACACACTCCAAGTGTAGGCGAGAACCTTCGTCCTTTTCACACTCTCCTAGTGTGGGCAGAGAAACCCTTCGGTTGTCACACTCTCCAAGTGTAGGCAGAGAACCCTCGTCCTTCACACTCTGCCTATCTTGCAGGGAGAACCCTTCGGTGTTCACACTCTCCAAGTGTAGGCAGAGAACCCTTCGTCTTCACACTCTCCTATGTCGCCAGAGAACCAGATCTCCTGACAATCTTCTCACCAAAAATCTTAGAAGGAAGAAGGAAAAGAGTGAAGTAATTCCAATTCACAAGTAGCGGACTCTTACCTTAAACTCCAAAGTGAAGCCTTCTCGCATCCATGGTAGGAACCTCCCTTGGAATGCTCTCTTCCACTCTCTCCATTGGCTATCCTCTCAAGAGCACGAAGATCAAATGACAAACAGATTAGCGGTGGCAGTCTAATTTGACTATCTTATACAAAAAAGACAAGAAAAACTGCCCAAAAAACTGCAAGTATCATTCTAGTACGCAGGGATCGTCCTGTTCGATCGTTGATTCGTCCTGGAGATTTTACTAAACGATCTGAACGACCTATTTGAATTAGGGCGAAATGTCTTCGTACAAGCGTGATCGTCCTGTACGAACTAAGGTTCGCAAGTTAACGAACGTTATTACAAGGTCATTCTAGAAACTGCTGAAAACTTGTCTTAGTCGGTTAAATCATTTTCGGACAAAATTTATTTGTCTGCAAGAAAAATTTTTACAGAGGACTATCGCCTTACGATCATTGTATTTTACGTCTGGATCGAAAATTTACAGAGAGCTGATCTCCGTACGACTATTTATTCTCTGGACGAAATTTTACAGAGACTGACATTCCTTACGATATTTTATTCGTCTCGGACAAAAATTTTACAGAACGCTGTCCTGTACGAATTTTCATTTTCTCCTGACGAATAGACTTAGAAAATATTTTCGCAGCAAAGTACCTATTCGATTCCATATGCTCATAGGAGGATAAACTGTCTGATCGTCCAGTACCGAACGAAGAATCATTCCTGTAACGATCAAATCACAAATTAATAATTGATCTCCTTATTTGTCGGCAGTTTTATTCACTCAATTGACAATCAACTCCTTCCAATGTTCATTTCTAAGCAAATGCAAGCTCAAAATCTTCAAGTATTAGTGATTTTAATTAAGTCTATCGAGTCTGGAGTTCTTTTTCCCTGAAATGTTATACACACAAGAGCAAAACAAATTCTCCAAAAAATATTAGGAGATAACTAACATGAACAATATTGTTTGAATCATTCAAAACTTACATTAAGTATCAAAAAATGAAGCATGCAAATAGAACTATCTTATAACATCAAGGATAATTTAAATAATAAATTTAAAATTACAATTATATATTGAAAAATAGCATAAATTTTTTTACTTTTGAAAAAAAAAAAAATTCTTAAAACTAATTTTGAATACTTAATATTAGAAATTATTTTTTAAAATAATATCATTATTTTATTAAAATATTTTAAAATTATTAAGTTTGAGCCTTAAAAATATTTATTAAATTTTTAATTAAATATTAATTAGATATTAGAATATTTTATATTTTAACCAATATTTAAAAGATATTATATAGTATATATATAATATAAATATATAATTATATAATATATAAATAATATATATTATTATATTTATATATAATATATATATAAGATCTATATATAATAATATATAATATAATAATTATAATATATATTTGTTTTGGAATTAAATATTTATTCTTCATAATTATAGCACATCTTCTTAATTAAATTTTTAGAATTTTAGTTCATTCTTAAATATTTTGACAATAATTACTAAAACATTTAAAGCTACTAAAAATATCTAATATTAAATATAACTTAAATATTACAATATAAAAAAATTAGAATTAATAGATTAGAATAAAATATACTTTCATCAAATTCAATCAAAATTTGAAAATATTTGATTTAAATATAATTAAGTATTGTTAAAAATACCTATATAATTATTTAAAATAATTAACATATATTAAAATTTTTAAGCTATTTTAATTTTAAAATTAAAGTTTAAAATTTGAGCAATTGATATATAAAACATATTTTTGGATTTTTAATTAAATTTTAATGATTATTTCAAGTTTCTATTATTTTAATAAGATAAAATATAATTAATTAATTTTGAAAACGAATTAAGTGTCACAATAATAATGGGCCATTGCGCATGATCCGGGTTCCACTCTTAATGCAGTTAATCGAGAACCACGTGACGTTCATTCCTAATCGTAAGATCAAACTGTTTGGTCATTAATGGAGGGGATGTCGTGTCATGATTGCATTGTTACTTACTTGTGTCAACATTGATCCAACACTATCAGATTCTCGGCGGTTCCATTCAATGGCTGAGATCAAACCCTGCAATTCAATCTCAATTGTAGGAGATCAGATGGTGGAAGATCCATCTCTACAGTTTGAAATAGAGGATTGAGATCAAGCCAGAGGAAAATCTGGGCAAACGTGGATATACACAATTGAAGCAGAGAACGTATATTGAAATCTCAGCCATTAATCACAAAATCAATGACTGATATTTCGTACGTCTAGGCTAGACTATAAAAATGCCCTAGAAATGGTATTTTAGCTCATTCTCTCGATCAGAGGGGTCAATCTAAATGAAATTGTAAAGATGTTATTAGATCATAAACATAAATCTTGGGGATACACTTATATGGCTCAAAATGTACTCAATGAGAAATTACTTAATCCTAACTATTATGACATAGGGCTAAGAGTTTTAGGAGTTTTTACTATTAGATCTTCAAGGTCTTTATACGGTTGAGCTTATAGACCATCCTCATATAAAACGCTAGAAGAAACCCACGTCTAAAAGCGTATAGATCCACTGCTAGGAGACTTGGATGAAATGGGTGGTTGGTTTGTCTGAAAGATCGCCGCTTGTAATGTGCAACCACTTGGGTTCGGTAGTGGGAAGGTAAAGGAAGGCTTTGAGAGCTAGAACGACAAGCGATCTGGGTCTGGGAGGCTCGAGGGAGTGAGAAAGTGTAAGGTCATGAATGATGCTCAAAATTGGTTTTTTTTTGCTCCTTAAGCTCTAAGGGTTAACTTGGACGGCCCTAATGCTTCAATGGCCTCCCCTAGATGCCCTACACCAATCGCATACCTCTAGAATGGCAAGGAAAAAAGCTAGGTTTTATTGGCATGCCATTGGTGGCTTTAGGCTTAAGGGAGGGGACCACTTCCCACTTAAGGCTAAACCCACCCTTAAGCTCTATTTGAGGAGCTTTGGGGGAGCTTGAAGACTTAAATAGGGTCCCTACAATAGCCAAAATTAGAAAGGAGGGCTTAGCATGTGACTATGACCATTTAGATTGGTTGTAGATGCTTCTTGACCATTTTTATTAGTCAAAGTGAGATGTGGTGGCAAGGGGTAGGATAGAAGTTGCTGGTTGAGTGACTTGGAGGGAGATGGAGGCCATATGTGTTGATTTTAAGTGAGGGGTTGACCAAAGTTTATTGATTGGACTTGGTCAAATTTAATAGATTTCATTGATTGATGATTAGGGCATGTATGAATCATGGATTAGGATAAGATTATAGGTTTGGAGGAGGTCTGAAAGTTCTTTAGATCAAAAGTAAAGCTCTGATACCACTTGAAAGTGCTCTGATGGAACTAGAAAGTGCTCTGAAATCATTTGAAAGTTCGTTAGGGATGTTAAGCCCTTATGAACTAGCCCAAGGCTAACAAAGAGAAGAGGTGAATTGGATAA
>NW_021319518.1:0-7084 GCF_001605985.2 Dendrobium catenatum | reverse complement strand
CTCATTAATGCAAGTTGCCGCCATTATCATCCAGGACAATAGGTATATCGTCCTGGCCGATTAGCTAAAATATGAAGAAAATTGTCCTGAATATCGCCCTGAAATGAAGTTGGACGATGTCTAATCGTCCTGGACGATCTTGCAATCAGCCTGGACGAAATCCCCATTAATTGCTTTCCAAAACTGCATGAGAAATTTTAGAAAAATTGTCCTGGATCGTCCTGGACAATATTTTATAGTCCAGGCCGATCCTCTGGACGATGTCCAAAAATAGGTTATTTTATAATAGATCTGGCGGAAGATTCTTGCTGAATTGAGCCGATCGTCCTGGCCGATACAAAATCGTCCAGGACGATGTGTTTTGCATAAAGACGGCTGCTTTAATGAGGATGCCCTAATTAGGGTTTCTACTTTTGTCAGATCATCCAGGACGATATAAATATCGTCCCGGACGATGTTACCAAAAATAAAAATCTTTTAGGGCACAATAGAAAATCTTCTAAGTTACAAATCATCAGATGCCACACTAAATACAACAGACTCTAAGAAAGGAAAAATATTACAAACTGACACAGACCTAGTCTACCCAATCTTGAGCTGATTCCAAATTGCAGTCCGATCGTGTGAACCTGAAATGTCAGTACATAAGGCAGTGGTAAAGAACAAAGAATGTTTGCTATCATCAAAATCATAAGCCATAGATCCGCAACAAGGTCTAGTGCTTAAGAGTTGGACATGAAAAGCACAGGAAAAGCTTTGGCCAAGTAGTATGAGTTGACTTAGTCAACTCTACTTGGGTTTGGTTGGCCAAAGACTAAGACATGCTTAGGCTATGGTTAAGAGTTAGTTTGAGGGATTGAAATGAACTAAATAGGTTGAATAGGTTAGTTTGGCCCATTTAACCATCAAAGGGTTATTGGGTCAATTTAAGTTGACTTAAGACCAAGGTTAGAGTTTAATGGATCGGGTTTGAATTTTGAAGTATGATAGGAAAGCTTTGTGGGGTCAAATGGATTTCAATGATCTAAGTGACCATTTAGGCCCTTAAGGGGATGTTGGTCAACCTGGGTTGACTTAGTCAACTAAGTTGACCCAGGGACCAAGTTTGGGCTCAATAAGTTTAAAATGGCATTTTTTAATATGTGGGAGGTAGTTTCAAGATCTGGATAGTTCATTTTGGTCAAATGGGCCTATTGGTCCCTTAATGGGTCATTTAGGTCAAACTAGGTTGACTTGGCCAACCAAGCTAACCGAGGGTCTAGATTTGGGTTCAATGGGTCCCAAATGATGTTTGAGATTGATTAAAAAGGGGTTCAAAGGTTGATGAGATTGAACCAAGTTGAATTTTGGTCAAAAGTCCAAAAGTCCCCTTAAGGGAATTTTGGTCATTCTGACCTCTAGTCAATTTTAGGTCAAAGTGAATCCAAAAAAAAATAGGTTAATATTTTGCATATCAATATCAAAGGTCTAAAAGTGTTTAAAGGCCTTGGAGGACGCTCTATGGTCAAATTCTACTATGTGATAGGTTCAATGGCACATACCATAAATATCTAAAAGTTTTGCAACCTTTGGAAATGGATTTAGTTTCTAGGGTTAGAAGAGTCAGATTAAGTTCAAATTTGGAGGGCTGAGCCCAGAGACATGTCTTATCAATGTGCAATTGATATAATCTAAATTATAAGTTAATAGACTAAATTTTGAAGTGTTTGAAAAGAAAAACCCTTGTGAAGGCTCTCAGGACCTAAGCCCTTAGCCTTGGATTTTGGTCTCAATTTTTTGGATTTAAATTGGATATTAAGTTTGAATGATTAGGATTGAATTCTAAAAATTATTTATAATCATTTGAGTGACCACAAATGGTCGGATAGGATTGAAGCTAGATCAGCGATAGGCTCAAAGTTTGAAGTATAAATTTGATTGGAATTTGAATTGGATTAAGATCTGGATTGACATGAAGTTAGTATTAATTTTGAGGTTTCGTTTGATCTAAGATCTAAATTGATCCTAGGTCCTAGATGCTGATATAAGACTTACACCTCATAGAAAGGTCAACTAGAAAACCAAGGTAAGTATCACCTAACCTCGGGTCTGAGGAAGGGACCCAACCTTAGGTTCATAGGATGATGATAGAAGACTTAAACCTAATAGATTGATCGACTAAAAAACCAAGGTAGGTATGAAATAACCTCGAGTCTAACAAGGGGCATCACCCAACCTTAGGTCTATAGGATGCTGATAGAAGACTTACACCTAATAAACAAATCAACTAGAAAACTAAGGTAGGAATCACATAACCTCGGTTCTAAGGAAGGGCATCACCCAGCCTTAAGTCTATAGGACGCTGATAAAAGACTTACACTTAATAGATAGATAAAATGGGATGATCATGTAGGGAGGAAGCTTGCTCTATATAGAGGATCAAAACTAGATTGAAAAATAAGATGGCACCAGAAAGGGCGTTACCCACCACTAGAGAATGGTCATGTGGAGAGGAAGCTTGATCTGCACAAAGGACCTAAACTTGATGTAAACTAGGGTGGTGCCATAAAGGGAAAACTTCACCACTAGTGGATCTAATCCTAGGGCAAGGGAGGACTCAATCCAAGGGAGAAGATGAATGATCTTTAATATTGAGAAGTACAAGAGAGCATGCTGAATTGATTTAAACTTGCGAAAAAGAAAAAAAAAAAGAAATATTATTGATTGATAAATTGAGCTATATCAAGCATAGTATTTCTTGAGGAAATGCCTATTGATAGGAAATATTGGGTGGTTTCGCTTACAATCCACTAGCTGATACGAGCCTCATTAGTAGTTAGTCTCTATAATGAAGGGTACGTCCAAAGTTGTTTTAAACTTCCCACCATTATTTCGTTGGGCTAAGATAGGCATTCGAAGAACCAAGACTAAATCTCCTATTTGGAAGGTTCTATGTTGCACTAACTTATCCTGAGCTTGAACCATCCAGGCCTTATAAAACTATAGACTTTGTTGAGCATGGAGATGTCGCTCTTCAAGGCCTTCTAGTTCTTTTAGCTAGAGTTTTGCATTCTATTCAATTGTGATTCAATTTTGAACTGCAATTCTATGTGAAAGAATCTGTACTTTCAAGGGGAGTACGGCCTTGGACCCATACACTAGTGCAAATGGAGTGGATTGGGTTGAGGTTGTATAAGTGGTCTGATAGGCCCGTAAAGCTTCCACAAACTACTCATCCCATTATCATTTATTATCATTAAGGGTCTTTTTGATAATCTGCCCCAAAGTCTTATTGAAGGCCTTAGCCAACCCATTAGCTCGGGGGTAATAGATTGTTGAATATCTCCAATCAATATTATGATGTCTTACAAAACTATTGATCTTTGTAGAAGTGAATGCGGACTCATTATCGAATATAATTCTATGAGCTACTCCGAATCGATATACGCTATGGTCACAAAAGAACTTTAAAATATGGTCGAATATTACATTACATAGGGGAATCGCTTCTGACCACTTTGAAATGTAATAAGTCACAGCTAATATGAAGTGATGACCCTTCGAGGAAGAATGGTAAATCGACCCGATAACAACCGTGCCCTAACTTTTGAAGGGCCATGAAGCTATCATGAGGTGCAACATATTAGGTGGATGATTGAAAGCCACACCATTAACTTGGTATTGATGACAATATTTTGTAAAATTCATGTAATCGTCAATCATTTGCGATCAGTAGTATCCAAGTCTTTAGATTCTCAACTTTATTTTTGGACCTGATTATTGAACACCGTATAGTTCAGAATTGATTTTGTTAATGATCTTTAGGGCTTCTCGTTTATCTAGGCAACATAGCCACATCTAATCGAATGACCAATAATATGATGTATTGTTGACTAGTGCATATGATAGGGCATGTTTCTTAACTTGGTTGGCAAGGGATTTTTTATGGGGAAGTCTTCCCACTTGAAGATAGTCAAATAATGGTTATCTCTAATTGCCTTCTTCGTCAATTGTCAAAGAGGAAGAAAGGATCTAGGAAGACTGCTCGTTGATGTGCTCCAAATTTATAGAGGAAAGGACTTTACAACCTTGAACCTCTATAGGGATGGAGTATTCTTTCGAGCATGCAAATTTCTTTATAAGATTTGATAAGGCATCCACTGTAGAATTGCTCCTGCAGAGAATCCTATATAATGTTACGATAGGGATCTACTCAAGCAAGTGAGTTGTGTATTGGTGATATTTTAGGAGATTAGGATTCAAAACCTTATAGGTTCCTACAACCTGGTTGATTACTAGTTGAGAACCGCAAAAGATTTCTATCTCTTTAATCTCCATTAATATTATAAGTTCCACAGTTATTGGAGCTTCATATTCAACTTTGTTGTTCGTACAAGGATCTAATAAGTGGTAGGAAAAATACATCATTCCCTTTTCTAGTGTTATAAAAATTAGGCCAATTCCAACTTTTTTGGAGATCATAGATTTTTTATTTGTGATCTGTCGAGAGGATTTTGTACCATTAAAATATAATTCCTAGATAGGGTCATCAGATTCTCTTAAACTCATGATTTGTTCATCAAGTAAATCATCATTTATAGAATCCACCAGCAGCGGGTATGCCGCAAGGAAGTCAACAACAACATGCCCTTTCACAACACCCAGGAAAATGAAAGTAATCTCAAATTGCAGTAATATCATAGACCACCTAAGGCAAACATCCTAACAATGTAGGTTGGGTCATATGATTTTGCAAAGGGTTGACTCTAGAAATCAGACTAATCAAATGAGAAAGCATGTAATTTCTTAGCTTTTGGGAGACAAAAACCAAAACAAGATAATGCTTCTCAATCGAATGATATCAGATTTTAGTAGGCAGGAGTCTTCGACTATGGTAATAGAGAGCATTCTCTTTCCCCTATTCATTGACTTGAGCTAATAGGGCACCTAGAGACTCATCTAGGGCCGCACTGTAGAGGATTAAAGGTTTTCTGGGAATAGGGGCTTCTAGAACTGGCAGATTAAAAAGATATTGCTTGATGTTATGGAAGGCATTATGACACTTCTCATCCCATATGAATTTAGCATCCTTTTTGGCTAGGATGGAGAAGGGTTGACATCTCCAAGAAAGGTTGGCGATATACCTCATTATATATGCCAACCTACCTTGAAGATACCTTAACTAAGTAAGGCTCCTAGAAGGTGGCATATATAGGATGACTTTAATTTTAATGGGATCAATCTCGATTCCATAGTGCCTCACTACAAATCTTAAAAATTTCTCTTAAGTAATGTCGAAGGTGCATTTTAGAGGGTTCATTTGTAAGTCATAACAACACAATTGCTCAAAAATAACTCTTAAGTCATATAGGTGAGCCTATTGAACTTTGCTCTTAACAACTAAATCATCAATGTAGCAATCAACTTGATTATAGATTAAGTCATCAAAGATATGGGTCATGTCTTGCTAGTAGGTTGCACCAACATTTTTGAGGCCAAATGACATCACCCTATAACAAAAGATTCCTATGGGAGTTTTGAATGCAGTGTTTTTCTCATCTTCTGGGGCAATCTTAACTTGATTAAAACTGGATGAGCTATCCATAAAGAAGAAAAAAGTATGCGAAGAGGAAATGTCCACCATGAGTTTAAGTATATGCAAGGAAACCCTAAATAGTGATCAAGGTGGAGAGTTTCAAAATGAAAGATTTAAATCCTTCTGTCAAGAGATAGGAATAGAGCATAACATTTCTACCCATAGAACCCCTCAGCAAAATAGGATAACCGAGCGAAAGAATCAAACCTTGGTAGAAGCTGCTAGGGCAATGGTAGCTGAGTACACTCTTCTTAAATATTTTTGGGCAGAAGCGGTGAACACTGCGTGTTATGTCTTAAATAGGGTAAATGGTGGGTCAAAGTTGAATAAAATACTTTATTAACTCCTTAAGGGTCAGACATCGAATATCTCTCACTTGCATGTCTTCGATTGTAAATGTTTTATCTTAATCAATAGAAAAAACTCCTTTAGAAAAATTTGATCCCAAGACTAGTGAGAGTGCCTTCTTAGGTTATTCATCTGTAAGTAAGGCCTATAGAATCTTCAATAAGAGAATCTTAGTAGTAGAAGAGTCCACCCATGTAGTATTTGATGAATCGGATAAATCCTATGAACCTAAATTTTAAGAAGATGAGGTAGAGGCAATTTAGGGAGTAAAGACGATGACCATAGGAGAAAGGGGAGAACCTCAGGAAGATTTGCCTAGAGAATGGAGATACTCTTCTAATCATCCTAAAGAATTAATTTTAGGAGACCCATCGGAAGGTGTGAGAACTAGGAACGGACTTAGGAAGGAGGTTAGTCATTCTACATTTATTTTTATGATAGAACCCACAAGTTTAGGTCAAGCTTTAGGAGATGAATTCTGGATCCTAATAATGCAAGAAGAATTGAATTAATTTACTAGAAATGATGTATGAGAATTAGTCAAGATACCTAAAGAGCATTATAGTGGGAATAAAATGGGTCTTTAAAAATAAGGTGAATGACTTAGGAACCATAGTAAGAAATAAGGTCAGACTAGTAGCTAAGGGGTATATCTAGATTAAGGGTATAGACTTTGAAGAAACCTTTGCCCTAGTAGCTAGATTAGAAGCCATAAGGTTACTCTTAGCCTTTGCTGCTTCAAGGGTTTTAAGTTATATCAAATGGACGTTAAGAGTTCTTTTCTAAACGGGGTAATCAAAGAAGAGGATTATGTTGATCAACCCCCGGATTTGAAAACATATAATTTCCAAGTTAGAGAATCCTTAGATATTTACTAGGCACCCCAAACTTAGGAATTAGGTATCTTAGGCACATCACCTCCTTTGAAATCTTAAGGAGTTCAGATTTTGATTTTACAGGATGTAGGATAGATAAGAAAAGAACCTCTCGCACCTGTCAATTCATAGGACAATCCTTAATTTCTTGGTCCATTATGAACCAAAATTCAGTAAAAAGTTGTGTTGAACAAGTGCTATGGTTAAAAAAACAACTTCTAGATTTTGGATTAGCCATAGGAACCATCCCAATTATGTGTCACAACACTAGTGCAATTTGCATATC
>NW_021319517.1:474068-513977 GCF_001605985.2 Dendrobium catenatum | reverse complement strand
ATAAACCATAGATCTGCAACACTTGCCACTTATCTTAGGTGGTTAGAAACTAGGGGAAAAGGCTGCATGTGTGAGAGTGACATTGTTGGGCTCATGTGAGGGAAGGGGACCAAATTTTAACCATTTTGGCTAATCCATTGTGTGGGCTGAGTTTTTTCTTTTTTTGATAAAAACCATGGTGGGGCCTACGTGTTAATAATGATAAAAAATTATACATCCTTAGAGGATTAGAATCTTGCTAAAAGGACAGCATTTGAAAGAAAATCTGAGAGCTTTAGCTCAAACCTAATACAAGATATTAAAAAGCAAAGAAAAGCATAGTAAAAGTTGAAATAAAAATAAAGAAATATCATCAACACAAACTACATCATCTAAAAAGGCACCCCAATGTATGTCCAAGTGACACAGCCATCACCAAGAGCAACCCAAGTGATCCGGATCAAATCCAAGTAAAGAATGTGCCACCCTGGAAATAATGATAAATATAGATACAATAAAAAATAAAGAAGAAGGTAGGAGCACTTTCACCACAATGAATAGTAAAGAACCAACAGAACCACCCAACAAGTTCCACAGCCAGAGGATAACAACAGTAAAAATGAGGAAGAGGAAGCTGAATTAGCAAATACTCAAACCAACATAACAAATCACTTCTTTCTTTTTTTATGCCTACTCCATTTTCCAACACCATAAAATTGGACTTTTTTAGCATAGCGACTTACATTCAAGATGTACTTTTTAAAATCATCCTTTGTATCATCCAAACCGTCTCTAGCATCCCTATAAGGAAAGGAGCAAGACCCATTAAACCAATCTGAATGTTCCATAGGACTCAAATTGAATTTTGAAACCAATTGATTTTTTAAATCTTTAGATGAGTTTAGGGCAGGTTTAGGCTTGCTTTAGGGCTAATTTGAGAGGATTTAATCACCGAGTTTTGGAGGGAAATAAAGCACTTACATGATTTGACCATTTGATTGATTTTGATTGATTTCTTAGTTTTATTGACTTGTTTATTATGGACAAATTAAATGTGTGAATGTTGCCACTCTATTTATTATTATATATTTTTTAAGAAATGTGCATAATTAGTATTAATTACCCTAAAGAATAAAATAACACTTATATTATTGGTTTGAGAAAAGTAATGATGTATTTTCTTGTACAAAATTGGCATAAGGAATATAACAATTATCCCAAAGGTAATAGTCACGTTCACCTATCATTCTAAATATAAATTTGACTTAAGATAAGCTTGATCGACTCCCAAAGATTTTTCCCCTTTCTTAGCGAACAAAGAGAGGGTTTATTTTATACTAGAATCTTGGGTTCTTATAAAGGTAAGCCTCTAGAATCAATTACATCTTTGAACAGAAAATGTTTGATTAAAGTGGAGATTAAGACCTAAACTTATAATACAATCATGTATATACACTAGTTAACTTAAAGATGTTTGAAAATACCAATATAACATTCTAAAATACTATTATATTTCATTAAAAATATATTTATGCTTAACATATATATGTATTTATTATTTATTAGGATAGAAGATGAGCAAATAAAACTAGGCTTATGTCTACTTGGAATAAGCAGCCAGCTAACAACTTAGTCAACAAGCAATCATCCTAGATAAATACAAGATGAAGGTACCCCTATCCTAAGAGTTCAAAGGAATAAATTAGACTACAAATTAGTGACTCGTGATGAATCTTTACTTTAAGTTTAAGTGATAGTATCAAGAAAACTCACTAATAAATCTAAATTTTATCTTATTGAAGAAATTTTGGTTACATAATGGACATATACCAATAGGAATAGCTTAGCATCCTCCGAGCACAAGAGGAACCGACTACCATGTCATTAGCTTTTGTGCTAGGCTAGTGTATGTTCTAGAAAATAAAATACATATATGCCAAGGTAAGGGTGTTCTTGTATATAATACCCAACATTGTATCATCCTAGTATTATTTTATGTGTTCCTACAAAGTCTAAATTATATACACCAAGAAAAATCAAGGAAAATTCTACCCATAATACAATCTACCACCCATATAAGGTGATGCATGTATGCAATGCAATAAAAGGAGTGATATATATATATATATATATATATATATATTAGTATATTTTAGTTATTTATGTTTTAAAAGACTTACAACATACTCAGACTCTGTAGGAAAGAAAGGTGGCTAGGCTCTACCATAATAAACTAAGATTTTAAGCCTACTCTATATATATATCGAGTTCATGTGCTTATTTTCTTTGAGCTCCAAGTCTTCTATGGAATTCTAAAAGAGATTATCCCCCAAAGATGGGGATATTGTATTTTAGAGTTCCACTTGCATATATAAGCATGTATTTCTAATTCTTTTATAACTTTGGACATTGTACAACTTGATCTATATGCAATTCTACTTTTTACGGGCTCTGGTATATATACATCATATTTCTTAGTTACATTCTATAGACTCTTGTAGGAAAATAAAGAACTTAAAAATAAATAGCATTAGCATATATTTTTATTTATTATATTTAATTAGTTATATAAAGAAATTAATAATTTTAATTATATTAATCTATTTAATTTTTTGATTAAATTTACTTTAAATTTCTTTATATCTATTTATTTTTAATGAATTTATTTAATTAATATTTAATTTAAGGTTAATTAATAATAAATTAAATTTTTATGAAATTTAATTTTGGATTTTTAATTTTCAATGATTGTACATTTAATTTGAAGTTGATTGAAGTTGGTTTAATGTTTATGTAAATTTTATTTGATTTATTTTTAATTATTGAAGGTTTTAACTTTTATTAAGAGGGTTAATGATTTTTTTATCAATTAGTGTCAAATCAAGGTGTTATTTTATCCTTATAGGATGTGTGTAGGTATCCCTAGAATTACTTATGTTAGTTAGACATTCCCTTAATTATTGTCCTTTGTTATTACTATTATTGTATAGGTTTAGCAATCAAGGTGTCTAGCCCTTGCAAATACACGTGAATAATCAAATCACAACAATCATTGTGTCCTAAGACTAAGACAAATAAAAATTAATGAATTTCCAAATATTAAGACTATGATGTAACTTAATTATTTGGGAATTCAATCAATTAACAAATTTATATCCATTTAATGCTACAATAGCTAGGTTATATCAATAGGATGCCAATGATGAA
This sequence comes from Dendrobium catenatum, assembly GCF_001605985.2. NCBI lineage: Eukaryota > Viridiplantae > Streptophyta > Magnoliopsida > Asparagales > Orchidaceae > Dendrobium > Dendrobium catenatum. The sequence goes on along the minus strand of NW_021319517.1, from coordinate 510,791 downwards.
CATAAATACTTAAGTGCATAGTGAGCAATTGATGGAATTTTTGGAAACAAACATGATTCAATCAATCACTAAATACTCATTATATTCCATTAAATTCATTTCTAAATGATGAAGCTCTATTTAATAATTCCTTAGAGTTGGTGTATGTATGTAATGATTTAATGAATGATTGATCATGAATTTTCAAAATAAACTCATAAAAATATGCTTTACGTATTCAAAATTTTAAATATAATTAATTTATGCTCCAACAAATTTTTAAAAAAATCACTAGAGGTAGCATAGATCCTACAATTAATGGTGATAAAGTTTGAATCAAATAAGCCAATTATTTAAGGAGTTATTTAAATAATTAGGAAATCTATATAAACAAAATAAGTACTTAAATATTTTGATTTTTTTGTTTAATTTTATTTTTAAATCGAAGAGGGTTTCAAACCAAAGAAAATAAAACATTATATGCAATTTAGTATAAGTATTTAATTTGTAATAAATTTTTAAATTTCTATAATTAAATCTATTTAAATCATTTCAACTGAAAAAAATCAATTGATGTTAATGATTACACGACGGAGCAGTTATTACTAATGATTGCACCGCCAGCAACCATTAGCAATTAATGCACCTAGATGGTGCTACGACACTTAATCCACACGCTTTCCACTTAGTGGAATAGGAAATAAAATAGTTGTTCAGGTCTTGCATTTTTGAAGCACAGTGGAATGGTGGGATTTGAGCCTTTGATTTTAAGATCAACGACTCATATTTAACATAAATCATGCATTAAAGGCTTTAAAACCTAAATGATTAAGAACTTACCAAACTCAAAAAATACTAGATCAAATCTCATGAAATTTTAAACAAACCTTGAATGAAACTAAAGCAATAATGGGGAAGTAATTTGAGTTCTAAATTGCATTTAATGAGAAGTTATTTAACTATGGAGTTCCTATATTAGATTTTGTGATTTACCCTTATTAGATGAAACTCCAAGGGTGCACTTGGGCTCATTTTACTTGTTAAGAAGCCTAAAATAATCCCCTAGAAGACTTTATGGGTTGGGAAGGTCAGGATCATGAGTAATTGACCTTGAATAGACTAGGTGGTTGGTGTGGATGGAAGTTTGCCACCAACAGATTTAAACATAGAAAATGTGTGAGAGTTTGTGTAGAAGCAAAATGAAATAGTAGTTGGACTGGATGTAGTGAGAGAGGTTATTATTTTTGTCCCAATTGACTAATTTAAACCCTAGGAATAAAATGGAGAGTCGTCGTCTATTTGGAGGCTTGGTAAGATATGTGGCACCTGTTGTCAAGTGGTTAGGAAGATAGGTGATGATCTAGCCAAAGGATAATGACTTACAAAGGACAATTTATTCTTATATACATAAGGGATGAATTGGCATACTTAGAGCTAATCAAAGACTTATGATAATTTTAGGTGATGCTTAAGAGGGTTCTAGTTGATGTTTAAGCTAATGAAGTGGATTGATTTGGAGGGAAAGGGTTTATTTTGGGTAAACTGGCCATTTGAGGCTCTTGTAAGTGTTTCTTGACTATTAAAGTTTGATGTAGGATGTGAAGCCTAACTAAACTATCCCTAGGCAAACCAAGAGGGGTGGTTAATTAGTATTTTTAAAAACTTACTATAAACACAAAGCTATATTTTTTGGATTTTCAATAATTAAGGAGTAAGAAATACAATCACATAGTGCGAAAGCTAATAAACTTATCAAAACTTATAATAATGGTGATAATAATTTAATCAGCACAATATAATGTCAATAACAGATATTTAAAAAGTAATTTCAAGAAAATAAAAAACAAAAAATTAAAGTGCAGAAAATAAAAATTAGAATTAGCAAACCATAATTTTATAGTGCTTCGATCAAAAAAAGAACTACATCCACTCCATGGAGTCCTTCTCTCATAGTATTGCACTAAAACTTTAGTGTATCTCTTTTAGCCTCCATAACTATGTGGAGAAGCCATTATAATCTTTTCACCAACCTGGTGCAACAGAGAACCTTGACCTCTTTTTTACCCTCATAGTAAAGGTAGAGAATCTTGACCTCCTTTTCTTCCTTCCTGGTAAAGGAAGAGAACCTCAATGATCTTTGAGATGATGATCTTCTTTGCAGATTAACTCAAGAAACCAAGTAATAGACTAAGAGGAAATAAGGAAAAAGCTAGCCCGAAGCAACCATGTGAAAAATCCCTCACACTCCTCCCTTATACTCAACTTCTCATTTCTCCTTCCTAAATCTTTTTAAGAACTCTTCTCCAAGCTCTCTCTCCAAAATACCTAAACAGCCAAAGAATTGAAACAAGTCTAATTAGAGATTTTAAGTATAAGTCCTCCCAAAAAAACCTAAACTTAGATTTTTTCAACACTAATCATATAGTATAATCCAAGATCATACAATATGATTAGTTCAAATAGCCCTGTTAGTACTTTACCAAGATTAAGGCACTGTACAATCAGTTCAAGTAATTGAGCTATCATCCGGTACGATTGAAAGTTTATGAGGGGTGTTAAACCCTAAAGAATTAGCTCAAGGCTAACTAAGAGGGGGGTGAATTGGTAGTTTAAAAATTCTTAAATAAAAAGAAATTTTTTTTTGTTCTTTTTAAATATTTTAAAATAAATAATAACTCTTGATGCAGAGGAAAAATAATGTTCACAATAGCAATATAATCAAATGTTTCAATCTCAGAACACATCACAAAAAAGTGCAGAAAAAATGTGGTGAAAATAATAAGAAAGAACACACCAAGCTTTCTAGTGGTTCAGTCAAATCTGACCTACATCTACTCCTTGGAGACTCCCTCTCTAAGCATTACACTAAACTGGAGTGACTCTCCTTTTACTCCCACAGTAATGTGGAGAAGCTCTTACAAAATTTTTCCACCGATATGGTGAGGTAAAGAACCTTAAATCATTTTACGCCCTCCTGGAGTAGACAGAGAACCTGGGAATCCTTTTTCTCCATCCTGGAGTAGGCAGAGAACCTTGATCTACTAAGGAATTAGTGTTGAAGATAATCTCCCTAGAGCTACTAAGGAATTAGTGCAGCAACTCGAAGAAGATGATGAAAACCTTGCTTGGAGTAACCTTTATGATTCCCTCACAAACTCACCCTTATAAGGATATCACTCTCTCTCAAGCTCTCCCTCTTCCTTCTATAAGCTCCCCTTTCGATGAACTCCACAACAAAAGATTAGCATAAAGGTTAATACCATTGCTTTAAGTAGTGAGCCTCCAAAAGAAGTCCTAATTTTCAATTATGTGTAACTGATCGTTCAATCATCCTATATGATTAGTATAAAAGAGCCCTATTAGCTAGGATGACCACCTTTGCTATGTACGATCAATATAAGTATTTATACAGATAGTCCAGTATGATCTTAATTTATTTGGGAAAATTTATTCAATATACCATATTGATCGTTCAGTGTGACATTTAATGATGTGTGGTGATCACCATATCATCCAGAAAATGTCTCTAGACTTCCAAGATGATCTTCCTAGATGATTAAAGTTATGGTTTTTTGTTTAAATCATCCAATACAATCCTGATGGATCATCCTATATGATTTGATTGAACTATTTAATCATAGCTACTCTCCTAATTGCCAGATAAATTTAGGTATGATTGTCAAAAATCATCCAGGATGATGCACATCATCCTGTATGATTATAACAAAATTTAAAACTTAAAACATTACCTAAATTGTGATTGGCGGTTGTTTTCATGTTTTAAGCTGATCATCTTGGATGATATGGATCATCTTGTATGATTCATTTAATCACATGTAATTAACTGGATGCCCTAATCAAGGTTTTTATTTTTTTAACGCATTATCCATGATAATCTAATATCGTCATGTATGATATAGTTAAAAAAAAAAAACTCTAACTCATCAAATTTCTCCCCTTGAGTGTGTGTGTGCAAGGTTACTTAACTTGGGATTCACCATACTCAGGATTTGACTCAAGAAAGGTAAAAGGTACATTAAAGTGAAAATATATTCTGACTGAATCATAGACTACCCATTCTTAAGCTAATTTTCATTGTAAGTGAACTTGTGGACCTAATAGGTTAGTCAATAATGGAAACAAAATATATATACAAGAAAAGTAGTAGTAGAGGAAATAATAGTATTTGTTATCATTAAAAACACAACATTGGACTCATATTTACAATAATCTCCCCCATTTTGATGATAACAAATATTGTTGAAAAAAAAATTTCAAAGTCAGGAGAATTTTTATTATTTTTTTCTTTTTTTTTTAAAGAGGCATAAAAAATTAAATAGAAATAGAACAAAAAAATTCACTAAACCATAAGCAACAAACAAAGCAGACAACATACTATTCCCCATGTTGACATCACAAAAAGGAGGAGGAAAGAAAAACACAAAAAATAGATCAAGGTATAAAAATAAAGACCAATACAACCATAGAAACACAAGCACTAATAGACTAGAAGGAAGAACTCTAATCATTTGGAGGAGGTGGTGGTGGCTAAAAGTATGAAGAAAGAGAGGCGAACTGCTCGCCAAACCAGGCTATGTCATGGTAATGTTGCTACTGCTACTGGGTTACATATTCCTCAAACCTAACTATGTCCTTATCATGTTGAAGCTACTACTTGGTGACATATGACTCAAACCTAGCTTCCCCCTGATCAAACCACTAAAACCCCAGATCAATCTGAGGCTTCTAGATGTCAGGGGAAAGTATAAGAATAGGACCTTTCTTTTCTTCCCTAGCCTGCTCGTGCAACTGGTCATGATGAGTACTATTAAGGGTATAATATGAGCTATTTGAGTAGAAGACAAATTGGTGATTAGGTGGACAAGGGAATTGAAGGTTGTATTTTGATTCAAGGACATATGCAAATAGGTGTCCTAGGGCTAAGTTCGGCTTTCTTTTATTACCTGGATCCCTAATACAGGTTAAATATTCAATGTATCAGATGATAAGATCAGCTACATTAAATTGATGGTTGGTCACAATGTAATAGGTGGTGAGTGAATGGATAGGAGTGATGTGAATCTAGTCCCTAACTTTAGGAAGAATTGATTTATGAAGGATGTGTTGGATGGTCTTAGCATCTTTGGTTTTGGTACTAGCTGTGGAATCATGAAATTGAGCATTGGTGTCCCTAAGAGTATTATTAACATAGGTCCAATTAAAATTAGGATCAAAAGCTAAGATATGATGTTTATCTCCAGTGGTGGATAAGCGAAGAAATTCAAAGAAATCCTAATAAGTAATCTCTACAGGCCTTCTATTCACTTAAGATTGCAAAGAAGTAAAATTAGTATTAAGGCGAAGGTTGACAAAGAATTTGAATAGGAGATCTTCCAGGATAATCTAGAGCAATTTTTATCATCCGCACAATTTGTCAAAAAGGTGGTCATATCATCCAGGATGATCAGACAATATCCATGATGATTAGACACATGCAATTGTTCCGATGATGTAATATGTAAGAACATTGACTATTATGATTATCCAAGACGACCATGTAGAACATCCAAGATGATTGGAAATTATGAATAGTACTAATAAAATTCTGATCATCCAATTTCCTGTGCCAAATTGATCATCCAGTATGATGGAGAAATTGTACTAGACGATTACCAATAATTAGTTCATATTAAATATTGGATGTGCATTTAACAGTGATTTGATCATATCGTCCAGCACGATGTGAATCATCCAGAATGACGTAAAAAATTAGAAGAATTGAATGATAGAGAGGGATGATCAAAGAGGATCCAAAATAAATAAATAAAAACAAAACAAAATACCATAAAAATAACAACAAAATCAAAACAAAAATACAATAAAAAACCAATCGTCAAAATAAAAAACTAGTTTTTTTAATCAATTAACACTATAAAAGGATAAATTTCCCTTATGATTAGATTAAAAATTAGAAAGAAATGAATTAATAACACTGAAATCCAAAAATGGTATAACAACCAATCTTGTTAACCCCAGCTCGGACTCCTTATAGGATAAAAAATCTTTTAAAAACAAAGATCTAAATCAGAAAAGAAATCATATAAGAAAAATGATATATTCAAAACTTTGTTTTCGAAGAATATCTACTATAACAATATAGTAAAGTAATTAGTCAAAATAAAGGTTTTCAAAAATCAAGTGACACATGAATTATTCTATGATTTAAAGGTTTGAAAGAGAAGGAAGCTTATTTCTTTGTGGGCTTATTTATTATCTCTTGTTAGTTGTTCAGTGCACTTTGTGCATCTTTTGATTTTTGATATACTTTGTGTATCTTTCAATTATTTGGCAATCAATTCGCATCATTTTAGTTTTCTTATGTGCTCATTTTATGCCTCTGGTCGTTTTTATAAGCTAGCTCCCTTTTGAAACCTTTAAAGACTCTTAGTTGTGAGAATATATTTGAAATATAAGGAAGAAAAACTCACTCTCTAATATAAGGAAGAATAAACCACAAATCAGAATCATATTCAAATGATGAATGCAATAACCTCATCAAGAAAATTTTAAAGTAATTTAATAGCTTTTAACATTATTCATATGAGATAGATTACTATAAGAGGATAGAAAATATCTTAATTTCAAAGTCCAACATTTAATTTGAAAAAGATTTTTGCTTCAAAGAGAAAATTACACTAATAAAGAATTTAGAGAAATAATAAACATTATTTCTTCCTTTAACTAATTTATGGATGTCAATCATCGTTTACAAATTTTCAAAACCAAAAGTAAGGCAAAAATGTCATTTAAGAAATCAATACCAATGGTGAGCATTAATCTGATTAAAAAAATTTGAGGGAAAAAATAATTGAAAAATAAAAAAATGAAAAATATAAGCACATAAACTGAAATAAACATGCAAAAAAGATAATAAAAGAAATATCAAAATGTAAGAAGTAATGATTTCAAGCATTAAGATCTATGAGACCTACTCTGGTTCTCATGATGCTAAATATTTCAAAGGCTCGGGTTTTACTAAAGATATCAGCAAGTTGGTTTTGAATGGTTACATGGTGTAGCATTATGTCTCCTTTAGTAATATGGCCCCTAATAAAGTGATGCCTTATATCAATGTGTTTGGCCCTAGAGTGTTTGATTGGGTTCTTTAAAATGCAAATGACATTAGTGTTGTCACAAAGGATTAAAATTATGTATACGGGTAATCCTAAATCCTAAATTTATTACTTTAACTAGAGGACTTAGGCCACACAACTTTTTAAGGAAATGCACTCAGCTTCAATAAAGGATAGGGTAATTGAGTTCTATTTTGTACTGGACTAAGAGAATAAGGACTGTCTTATAAATTGATAAGTTTTAGAAGTAATTTTTCCATCAACTCAGTATCCTACAAAATCTGAATCAGAAGATCCTATAATTTCAAAAGAGGTGATATGCCTAGGATACCAAATTCCTAATTCAGGGGTTCCTAAGATATGCCTAAGAATTCTCTTAACAACATTCAAGTGAGAATCTTTTGGATCAGCCTGAAATCTAGCACAAAGATAAACACTCAATATAATATCAAGTCTGCTAACAGTTAAGTAAGGAAGTGATCTAATTATCCCTATGTATTTCTTTTGATTAGCAAATTTACCATTTGAATCCTTGTTTAACTAAATAGTGGAACTCATGGGAGTGCTGATTGGCTTAGCTTTATCCATCTCATATTTTTTATGGATGTCTTTAATATATTTTGATTGATTAAGAAAAGTCCCATCATTTTTCTGCCTTATGCTAAACCCCAAAAAGTAAGTTAATTATCCCATCATGCTTATTTCAAATTCCTTACTCATTCTTCTTAAGAATTCATCACATACATTTTTATTAGGAGATCCAAACATAATATAACTAACATAAATTTGAACAATCAGTCATTCATCTCTTACCTTTTTTAGAAATAAGGTGGTGTCTACACTCCCCTTAACAAAAGATCTTTCTTCTAGGAATGTGCTTATCATTTTGTATTAAATCTTGGGTGCTTATTTAAGTCCATATAATGCCTTTTTTAATTTGAATGCATGATTGGGAAATTGTAAATTTTTAAAGCCTAGGGGTCGTTCATTGTATACATCTTCCTTTATTATCCCATTTAGAAAGGCACTCTTAATATTCATTTGATACAGTTCAAATCCCTTAAGACAAGCAATGACTAATAGCACTCTAATAGCTTCTAATCTTATTGAAATGATAAAAGTCTCTTCAAAATTAATCCCTTCTATTTGATTATACCCTTATCCATCAATCTTACCTTATTCCTCACTACTACTCTGAAATTATTCGTTTTATTTTTAAGAACCCATTTTATTCCAACCACACTCTTATCCTTATGTCTTCCAACTAGCTCCCAAACATCATTCCTTACAAATTGATTCAATTTTTCTTGCATGACTAAGATCCATAATGCATTAGATAAGGCTTGATTTAGGTTGTTGGATTTAGTCATTGAAATGAAAGCAGAGTGGTTTACCTCTTTTCTAAGTCCATGCCAAGTTCTAACACCTTCAAATGGGTCTCATAAGATCAGTTATTTAGTATGATTCGGATAATATGTCCATTCTCTAGGCAAAGTATTTTTAGACTCTATTCTTTCCTCCAAATTTGTATATTCCAATCCTTGGGTGACTTCTATAACCTCCTCTTCTTCTACCGAAGACCCCTCCAGAATTATCACATTCATCAAACACAACATAAGAGGTCTACTTAGCTATTAGTGTTCTTTTATTGAAGACTCTATAAGAATTCCCAACACCTGAGTAACCTAGGAACACTCCATCAAATTTTGGGTCAAACATCCCTAGTTGAAACTTCTCATTATTCAGAATGAACACTTTACATCCAAAGACATGGAGGTGAGAGAGGTTTAGTGTCCTGCCCTTCAAATTTGTATAGGATGTTTTGTTTAGTTTTGATCTAAAATTCACCCTACTTAGAACATAACAGACTGTATTCACTACTTAAGCCCAAAAGTATTTCGGAAGTGACTATTCGGCTAATATGGCTCTAGAGGCTTCTGCTAGGGTCATGTTCTTCCTTTCAACTACCTCGTTCTATCGAGGGGTCCTATGAGCTGAAAAGTTATGGTACATCCCTTGCTCCTTATAAAAATATTTAAATTTTTCATTGTCAAATTCTCTACCATGATCACTATGAATTATTACAATTTCACAACCTAGCTTCCTCCATATCCAAGGGGAAATAAGACTTAAACTCCTCGATGTTGAGTCTAGTAATTAGGTTGTTAAGCCTAAGTTAATGTCCCAAAGGCTACCAAGAGGGGGGGGGGGGGACGATTGTAAATTCGTCCTGGACGAATAAGACTTAGAAAAATTTTGAAGCAAGTTCTATTCGTTCCATGTGCTCAATAGGAGATAACTGTCTGATCGTCCCGTACGAACGGATATCGTCCAGTACAATCAGTATAAATTTTTTATGATCTCTTTATGTGTGTGTATGCTTTTATCCACTCAATTACAATCACTCACTTTCAATTTAATTACAAAGAAATGCAAACTTCAAATTTTACAAAGTATATAATTCTGAATTTGATTTGAAGTCTTCGTAGTCTGGAGTTCATTTTTCCTGAAATGTTAGTACACACAAGAGCAAATACAAATCTTCTAAAATTGTTAGGAGATAACTACAAATTTGAACAATAATGTTTGGAATCATCAAAACTACATAAGATGCAAAAATGTAAAGCATTCAAATAGCAACTATCTTAACACTCGAATGATTCACTTTTATGAGATAGAAATCTAACTCAAGTAAATCTTAATTAATCATCGACAATCACATACCAAAAGACTTTCCCTCCTAAGTTTGTAGTGCTAACAGGTCCAAAGAGATCCATGTGAAGGACTTCTAAGGGTTCCCTAGTTGAAATTTCTTTAATTGAGGGGAAGAATAATTTGACTTGTTTTTCTAACTAATAAGCATCATATAGGCAATCCTTAGTGAAATATAGTCTTGGTATCCCTCCCACTAAGTATTTTTGGGTGATCTTTTTAAGGCTTTTCATACTATCATGGCACAACCTCCTATGCCACAACTAATATTCATCAATAATAATTTTTAAGCAAACAAAAATATTAGATTTAATGTAATTTAAATTAAGCATGTACACATTGTTGATCCTTTTTTCTTGTAAAATAATATTATTATTCAATCTTATTATGCAAGTGGTAAATAGAAATTTTATGCCAAAGCCTTTATCACAGAACTGATTGATGCTGAGTAAGTTATATTTCAAACCATCAACTAGTAAAACATTTTCAATGATGAAAATTTTAGAGTTGCCATTTATACGTGACCCCACCACTCTCATGGTGGTGTTATCTCTAAGTGTTACCTTTCCTCCTACCAAGGCCTCTAGAAAAATGAATTGATTTTCATCTCCAGTCATATGCCTTGAACATCCACTATCCAGGTACCACATGCTCTCATGAGACCTTCGATGATATCACACCTACAAAATCATCATATGTTAGATTTAGGAACCCAAACAGGTTTGGGTCCCATCTTATGGAAAGAAGAATGAAATGCATGCATGCTATACTATGAATTTTAAACTTTAGGTCTCTATACTAAATGTGTTCTATGGTGAATGGTGCATGTGTAGGAGATATGTCCTAACATACCACAAGAAAAACATCTAACACCAGGAAAAAGGTTTACTAATCTACTCAGGTTATAATGCCTCTTCCTAGGTTTGAATGATACATGCTGATTTGATGGATTATGAAACTCAATCATTATGTGTGCTTTTTTTATTTTCTTTGAAAGTAGTTAATTTAACTTCTAAAAATTTTTTTTCATTTTCAAGATTTGAATTTTCTATTTTCAATGCATGCTTCTTATTATTTAAATCAGTTGCAAGGGTATCTAAGTCCTTATATGCATTTTCTAGCTCAACATGCAAACTTTTCAAGAAAACATGCTCATTTGTTAAATAAAAATGTTTTTTATTCAATTAAAAAAATTTATTAAGTAAAATCATATGATTTCTACATAAAGTGGAATGATCTTTTCTTAGGCACTCATGTTTTTTTTTTTAGGCCCTCATTTTTTTTTTTTTTTTTGCAAAGTTAAAAAATCAATTTTAAAACTAGCATGCAGATTCTTTTGCTTCCTATACGAAGAATGAATTTTTTTAGAAACTTTAAATAATTGATCGTAAGTAAGCTCACTTACCTCTTTTTGATCAGTGATCAAGATGTTCATCAGCCATTAAATATTGGTTATTACCTCCTCTTCCACTTCAATTTCATAGGAGTCTAATGCTGAGTCTGTTCAAAAAGCCTTTTGGTTTCTTGTCTTATCCTTCTTGAAATTAGGTTTTTCCTCACCCTTCTCATTGCTTGGGTGAGCTTTCAGAGTTGGGCAATCAAACTTTAGATGCCCTGGAATCCTACATTCAAAACAAATAATGTCAGAAGAAACTATAGAATTCTTAAGTTCTTACCTTTGTTTCATTTTTTATGATGCTTTTGATTTTCCCTTAAGAAGCTCTTGAATTACCTAGTAATTAAAGAAACATCATCATTTTTAGAATCAGAATAATTATTGCCATAATCATTAGCCTTTAAGGATACATTTTTCTCCTTTTTCTTCTCACCTGCATTAAGCTACCTTTAATTCACTTCTTACTCATAAGCAATTAGTGATCCAAATAAGTTATTAATTGAATAAACATTCAATTCTTTAGATTCAGTAATGGTAGTAATTTTCACATCAAAGGAAGAAGGTAAGCATCTCAAAATCTTATTAATTTTTTCATAGTTTGTTAGTTTTCTTCCCAAGGCATGCAGGTGCTGTGATTTAGTTTTTAAACCTATGCTTTTATATCATTTGAGTTTTTGATGATACCAAAATATTATTGTGTTGATTATTGTTTCTCCTAACATGTATTCGAAAAATTATGCTTGTGTTATATACGAGTATTAACATTTCAGGAAAAACATACTCCATACTACAAAAGACTTCAAGACAGATTATATTAGGATTTATTATAATTAAAGCCTGTATATATTTTTTATTTTTCTTTAGTTTGAGAGAGTGTGATTGTAAATGGGTAATCATGCACACACAAACTGGGGGAGTGAGTCAAAACTTATATCTTTAAAACTAATCGTATTGTATTATTCTGGAATCATACAAGTCAATTTAACATAAACATTCCTCTAGAAAAAAGTTAATCGAATCATACCTTAGAAATTTTCTTTGGTACTATTCATGTTGAATGAAGTTGGATTCATACATACATCATCTAGATTATGAAATGGACATACTAGTTTGTCCCAAATGAACTCATAAAACCTTGAACTGATCATATTGTACAAAGTGGAGTTCACATAGACGACCTTTAGGGTATGAAATGGGTGCGTAAAAATTCATCCCATATAAACAAGTAAATTATTAAATGGTTCGTACTGAATGAAATTATTTTTATACATATGACATCCAGAGTATGAAATAGGCTTGTCCATATTTATACTATATGAAGCATGATTTTTTTTAACTAGTTCATACTATACGATGTAGGTTTCATACATATGATGACCAGAGTACGAAATGGGTTTGTACATAATCATACCAGATAAACTTATTTAGTTTTGAAATGTTCAAATTGTATAATGTTAGTTCATACATATGACTGATAGAGTACAAAAATATGTTCATGTAAGATCAAACAAAACTTTTGAACTATTTGTACATACGAAGTACAAACTTACTGTATGATTCAAGTACATTTAACTTGAAATTTTTAGTTTATTGGATGTTTTTTCTTATCTTATATATATAAGAATCCTAAAAAATTACTACCCTACTTATCTTCTGTGAATTTCCTCTTGGGAGTGATAGAGAGAGTGTTTTGGGAGAGTGTTTGGACTATGGGTTGAGAGAGCTCCCAAGTAGAAATTATGAAGGTTTCACAAGGTTATTCAAATGTGAGGATCTCTTTATATGTTCTCCAAATCTCTGCCCTACTTCTTTGATGACTCTTGAGAAAAAACATACGATAAGGTCTAGTACTATGCCGTCAAAAGGAGGGTGAGAGAAGATGTTGGTACTCTACCATCACAAGGAGAGTGAGAAAGGACATCGATACTTTGTTGTCATTGGGAGGGTAAGAAAGGATATTGGTACTCTACCATCAACAAGAGGGTCAGAAAGGATGTCGGTACTCTACCGCATCAGGATTTGGTGGAATAGAGGTTATTGTAAGGGCTTCTACGCCTTGTTGTGGGAGCAAAAGGATAGTCACTTTGGTATAGTGCATTACCTGAAGTAGGTGTCTTCAGGGAGTGGACATAGTTCTTGTTGAACTAAACCACTACAAAATTTGGTGTTTCTTTATCTTTTTTTACTGCTTTAGTTTTTTTGTATTTAATTTTTGTGATTGGAAAATATCTTTGAGAAAATCTTATTTATTATGCAAAATATGTAAATTAATTTTCTAAATTACTAAGAGTTTTTAAATAACCAATTCAACCCCCCCCCCCCCCCCCCCCCCCCATTCAACCCCCCCCCCCTCTTGGTTAGCCTTGGGACAAATCAATTAGTTCTAATAACTTAGTCAAACTTTCAAGTAGTATCAGATCCTATTTTTAAATATTATGGTTTAGACAATTTTTTGAAAATGATCATGGCTACTTTTGGAAACTATACCACTCCTGAAGGATATTAGATCACTAGACCACCATTATTTGATAACATCTATTTCTACTTTTTGGAAAACCTATATGTCTACTTTTCTTTAATTTCTTTGATTATCACATATGGATTTTAGTACATGAAGGTTACACTAGACCAACTTGACTTATTGATGGTGTTAGAATTAAAACAACATTTGTTGATTGGATAGTAGAGGAAAAATAATTAGCTAAGTTAAATGCTAAATATTTAAATAGCTTTTTTTATGCATTTAAGTATGAAGACTATACGTGTGTTTCAACTTATAAAATGGGAAAAAATTTGGGATGGACTTTGTAGTACGTATGATAGAATTAATGAAGTGAAATTGTCAAGATTGAACATTCTATTACACGATTACAACTTTTTTGTATGAAACTGAATGAATATATTACTGACATATATACTCATTTTATATAAATAGTCACTTATTTACATGCTTTAGGTAGGGAACTAACAAATTCTGAGAAGGTCTATAAAATACTTTATTATTTACTTGCATCTTATGATGCAAAGATAACAAACATAACTAAATCAAAGATCAAAGTATTTATTCTATTGACAATCTACTTAGATCATTAACTACTTATGAGCAAGGAGTGATACAAAGATAGATTGATGCATGTGACAAGTAAAAGGAGAAAAATATTACATTGAAAGTGGATGACTCAAAAAGTGATCAGTCATAGCCTAAGGATGAAGATGATATTGCGCTCATGATGAGGCAATTCAAAAGTTTCATGAAAAGAAAGCAAAGGAGACATCATCGGTGGAATAAAGATAAGTTTTACAAAAATGAAAATAAGTCAAATGAAGTAATTTGTTATTAATGTAGGAAGCTTGGACATATCAAATCTGATTGCCCGAATCTAAAAGCTAATCCTAGCAAGGAGAAAGTTGAGGGGAAAAGCAATGTTAGGAAGGGCAAGAAGAGATTGCATAGAGTATTTTAGGCCAACTCAACTTCAGATTCCATAAAAATAAAAGAAGAATAGGAAGTCACAAATTTGTGCTTAATAGTAGATAAGCTTGATCAGTCGAATCAAGAGGAGGTATGTGATTTATCTTATAATCAGTTATTTGAATTTTTTGAGAAAATCCATACTACATATAGGAAACTTAAAAAGCTGCATGCTAAGTTAAACATTGAGTATTCAAATTTATAAAAAGAGCATAAAATTCTTAGGAACTATCACACATAAATTGATAGCAACAATATGAAATTATTGGATGAATATGATGATTTGTACAGAAAACATAAATTATTAAAAATATATTATACTGGTTTTAAAAATGAATATAAGGTGTTAATAGATGAAACTGTTAAAAAAGAGTATAAGTTAAGAGTTGAAAATATTATTTAATAAAGTGCTAGCTTATATCTTAAAGAGAAACTTAAAGCTCTTGAGGAAAATAGGATACCCCCAACACTTGAATAATTTTCTAATCATGATCAGAAGAATTAAATTTCAAAGCCTAGAAAAAGACAGTATAACTCATATAGATTGGTAAATCCTTTTCCTCGAGTCAAATATTTTTCTTGTGAAATGATAGGGCTTATCTCCCACGCTTGCACAATTCATAATAAAACTCATCTAGTGTGGAGACCTACTATGTATAAAACATAATATATCAAATATATATCAAGATTATTTTTGCTAGGAGGTGAACCCAAACTTGTTTAAGTTCTCAAGTCTAACGTTTGATCATTTTGTAGAAATGACTCATACAAGACCTCATGAGAGAATTTGGTAACTGTACAATAGATGTTTGAAGCATATGACTGTAGATTTAACATAATTCATATTGCTGGAAGCTAGGAATGGCGGAAAGGTAACATTGGGAGACAATACCACTAAGAAAGTGGTAGGTATAGGTATGATTGGCAATAAGAACAAATTTTTTTATTGAAAATATATTATTAATTGAAGTATTAAAACATAACTTGTTGAGTATTAATAAGCTTTGTGATAAAGACTATAGTGTAAATTTTTTTTCTACAAGCTACATAATAAATCTAAATAGAATTGTTGTCTTGCATGGAAATATGGTAAATAATGTATACATGCTTGATTTAAATTATGTTAAATCTTTTAATGCTTTTTGTCTCAAAATAATTACTAATGAATTATAGTTATGGCACAAGAAGACTTTATCACGCTAGCATGAAAAATCATAAGAAGATTACCCAAAAAGATTTGGTTAGAGTGATACCCAAACTAGACTTTACTAAGGATCACATTTGTGATGCATGTCAATTAGGAAAAAAGGTTAAGTCCTCCTTTCATGTAATTAAGGAACTTAGAACTAGCAAGCCATTGGAAGTCCTACATAAGGATCTTTTTGGACCTGTTAGGATTATAAGTTTTTTAGGCAAAGTTTTTGGGTTTATAATAGTTGATGATTTTTTGAGATTCACTTTGGTTAAATTATTATTTCATAAGAGTGAGTCATTTGATGAATTTAGAAATTTCTTTACTTGGATTCAAAGGAAACTAGGGTTAGAAATTTTACAAATTTAAAGTGATCATGGAGGAGATGTTGAAAATAAAAAATTTGAATATTTTTACATAGAGAAAGAAATTGATCATAATTTTATGCACCTAGGATCCCTCAGTAGGTTGGGGTTGTCAAAAGAAAGAATAGAACTTTGATAGAAGCCACTAGAGCCATATTGGTAGAATACTCACTTCCAAATAATTTTTGGGCTAAAGCGGTTAGTACATATTTTTATATTCTTAATAGGGTAAACATTAGATCCAAATTGAGCAAGACATCATATGAACTTCTTAAGAGTAGAACACCAAATCTTTCACATTTTCATATTTTTGGATGTAAAGTGTTCATTTATAATAATGGTAAAACTCCTTTTGAAAAATTTGATCCTAAATCTTATGAAGGAATTTTTTTAGGATATTATAGTGTTGGCAAATCCTATAGGGTTTTTAATAAGAGAACTTTGGTAGTTGAGGAGACCTCACATATAATTTTTTATGAATTTAGCATTTTGGGAGAGCCAACGTTGGAAGAATATCATATTGAAAATATCTCATAAGGAATTGAAAAGATAAGTTTGGAAGAGAATATTGGATCAGAAAAACCTTTGCCTATAGAATGGAAATTTTCTAATAATCACCCTAAGAAATTGATTTTAAGTAAACCTAATGAGGGTGTTAAGACTATGCATGAACTTAGCAAAGAAGTGAACATTCTGACTTTATATCGATGATTGAACACACTAATATAAATCAAGCAATTTTGGATTAATTTTGAATTTTAGCCATGCAAGAAGAATTGAATCAATTTGTTAAAAATGATGTTTTGGAATTAAGTGAAATGAATAAAGAACAAAGTGTTGTTGTAACTAAGTCGGTGTTCAAAAATAAAATAAATGATTCAGGAGTTGTGATTAGAAATAAGGGAAAATTGGTGGCCAAGGGCTATAATTAAATAGAAGGGATTGTTTTTTAAGAAACTTTTTCTCCTATAGCAAGACTTAAAACATTAAGGGTATTACAAGCATTTGCCTATTTTAAAGGTTTTAAACTGTATCAAATTGATGTTAAGAGTACTTTTCTTAATTGGGTGATACAAGAGAAAGTTTATGTTGATAAACCTCTAAGTTTTGAAAATTCAAAATATCCTAATCATGTGTTTAAATTGAAAAATATATTATATTCACTAAAATAGGTACATATGGCTTGGTATAAGAGGTTAAGCACTTTCATATTATAAATATCATTTGTTAAAAGAAGTATGGACTCCACTCTCCTCTTGAGAAGGATGGGAGATTACATTCTCATTATTCAGATATATGTTGATGATATCTTATTTGAATGTACCAATAAAAATCTTTATGATAATTTTTTAAAAATAATGAGTAGTGAATTTGAAATGATGGGAGACTTGAGTTACTTTCTTGGTTTTAGCATAAAATAAAATGAGGAAGGAATATTTCTTAGCTAGTCAAAGTATATTAAAGATATCCTCAAGAAATATGAAATGGATAATGCTAAACCAATTAGCACACCGATCGGTTCCTCAACGTAGTAAGATAAGGACCCTAAGGGAAATTTATTGATAAAAAAATTTAATGAATAATTAATCATTTCTTTACTTGACTGTAACAGACCAGATATTTTGTTTAGTATTTATTTGTGTGCTAGATTTTAAGTTGATCCAAAGGAATCACATCTGAATGTTGTAAAGAGAATCCTGAGATATCTTTTGGGAACTCAAAACTTAGGTATTTGGTATCCTAAGCATATCTCTTCTTTTGAAATCATTAGATATTCTGATTCAGATTTTGTAGGATGTAAAGTTGATGAAAAATGTACTTCTGGAACATATCAATTTATAGGAAACTCCTTAGTTTCTTGGTCTAACAGAGAATAGAATTTAGTGGCCCTTTTTATTACTGAAGTGGAACACATTGCCTTAAGTAGTTGAGTGGCAGAGGTTCTTTGGTTAAAAAAATAACTAATTGACTTAGGATTTTCAATTTCCACTATTTAATTTTTTTGTGATAATACAAGTGTCAAATATATTTCAAAGAATCCTATTCAACATTCTAGAATCAAGCATATTGATATCAGGCATCACTTCATTAGAGATCATGTGGCTAAGAGGGAAGCTGAATTGAACCTTATTGCTAATGAGAATAAACTTACAGACATTTTGATGAAACCATTGGCTTTTTAAACATTTATCACCTTAAGAACAAGATTAGGTGTGATTGATCTGAATGCTTAAAATTTTTTATTTGCAAATTTGTTTTGGAATGTATTTATGTGTTTATTTTTTTTCTTAGGTTATTTGTTTCTGTTTTTTTTTTTTTTTTTTTTTTTTTTTTGGATTTCATTACTTTATGTTTTCAGTTTATATTTTTATAAGTAGCATGCCATCATATCTTGAGTGATTGGTGTTTGAAAAGGATCTCTATTTATCATGTCTTATTTTAAGGGTTCTATTTGCAATGTATAAATTTTTTTGTATTGTACAAATTTTGTAGCATGTTCATGAAATTTTTTTTGTCGAGCATGTAAGGCTGAGTTTTTTAATGCATATCATATTGTGCGATGTCATTATCATCTGTATGATTAATCTTTTTATTTTATATGATTAGGGATAGTTTTTCAAACATTTAGTTACTTTTGTCAGATCGTACGTACAAAATTTCATTTCATCTGTATGATCCTGTTATTAGTTTCTCAAGTGGACGAACCTAACCTTCATAAAATGATCTTTAATTTTATGATCATTCTGGATAAATAGGTGTTTATCTATGCGTTCGTTTAGTCAAAAAGCTTGTACGAAATGATGCCTCGAGAATACCATTTTTATGAAAATTCATTTCATTTTTGGCTGTTTCTATTTGTATGTATGAAAAAATTTTCATCCCTTACAATTTTACAATCTTACGTACAATCATAATTTTGTACTATATGATAGGTTATTTTTTCCCTTAAATTGAAGGTCTTGGATAAGTTTTTCTTCACATTATCATTCGATTCCAAACATTCTTGATTATAAACCTTAGGAATGGCCAGGAGTAGCCAATGTGCTTGCACTTCCATTGGCACGTTCTATCGATCTGGTAGGGATGACAACTTCCTTCCTAAGGAAAATAAGGAAGCATTTTATCGGTATGTCGCAACCAAAATAACCCTTCTCGACTCCTCATTCAAAATGACATAAACTTTTATGTCATATCCCTTTTTTCCTCAACCCAATTTTCCATTATCCTTACCTTGATTTACTCCTACCATCGAGAAACTTTTCAAACTTTTCTTGCAAACATGAAGGTAAACTAAGATTATACCAGGATAATCTCTTATGTCTTTAAGCAACATGTGGAGATAACTAAGGAAGATCTAGGCAACTTCTTTTTTACCTTAGAACTAAAGGAGTTAGAGCACACACCATGTCCTCTAGAGTGAATTTTGACTGGTCATAAATAAACTAGACTCATAGAGGTGTTGCACAAGTAAGTCATCTTTCTCAAGTGTATACCATTAACCAGATTACCAGGATCATCCAGCACATTTTGAGAACCTGTATAATTTCAAAAGCTGGTGATCTTATAAATATAACTCCTCTTTTATCCATTGTCATATAATTGGTCGTGACTTAAACTCCTATTAATAAAGCCCAATTAATTATGGACTATATATATAAATTTTCTGATATTAGACTTCCCCATAATAAGATAAAGAAAAATATGGCCTAAGGACACTTAGTTTCTTATATCTTAGAGAAGAAGTACAATCTGATCCATCCTGAACCTCCCATTAAACTTCCCATATACTTTACTAATGCCTCTTTTCGTGCACTCTTTGGTCAGGATCAAAGTTTTGAGGGAGAAGAAGGATCCCCAGCTCTAGCACCAGCACCTGCACCTGCACCCACACCCAGACTAGATCAAAATTTTTATCAAGAAATGGTCTAACGCTTTGACAAACTTGAATCTCACTTTGATCAACATTTTGATCAAATTGTGACTCATCTTAACCAACGAGATGTGAGGTATAATGAAGATATGGGGAGGATCGGAGGGTAATTTAACTCAATCAACATTAACATAGCTATGATCAGTAGTTACTTTACAATGTTCAACCCTCCACCACCTCCAAATCAAGGACCCTAAGAATATTAGTTGTACTTCTATGTTGTACTTATTGATGAGACTTTTGAACTAGTTCTTGAGATATTTTATTTATTTGTGATTTCATGTGTTCTCATTATGATTGGTTCAGTTTCTAGAATGTTATATTGGTGATATGTGTTTTGAATGAAAATATGGAATATTATTTTGACATGTATTGTAACTCCTTATATTGAAATATTTATGTTTTTGGAAACAAGTCATTTGTGGTTGATCTCTAGAATAGAATTTTGAATTATTTTGCTATACAGATTAATTTCCTTGCAAAATTTAATCTTTCCAAATAATCGACAATCATCTTAACTTTTGAATTAAAAACTAAATAATATTTATTTCATCATTTTTGCAATAATTATTTTTATTTAATTTGTCTAGAATTAATAGTGAACTTGGTTGACTTTTCTTATATTAATTGTTCTTTGATTTAAAATTTGAATTTTTTTTAGCATTAGGAAATTTATGTTTTATTTACAATTGGTTTAAAATCATCTTATTCATCAACTACTTTAATTTATCCATAAAAACTTTTATTTTAAGATGTACTTCCCTTTTTGTTGTAGTCAAAATGGGGAGTCATTAGTTATTGTTCGATGTTTTTTTTTTATACATGTTGTTTGATGTATGTATCTTATTTTGTATCTGTTTGATGTATGTATGTTTGATGCATGTTTTTTGATTTATTTGTTTGATGTTTTTGATGTGTTTGATGTATGTATGCTTGATTTATGTTATTAGATATATGAATGTGATGTTTGTATGTGTTTGACGTATGTATGTGTGTATGTTTGTTCGTGTTATTTTTGTTGCATGCTTGTTTGTTCGTGTTGTTATTTTTGTTTATATTTTAAAGTTTTTATTTAGGGTTGTGTTTCATTGGAACACCTTATTTTAAATTTGTCATTCATTTAGGGGGGATCTTAGGAGAAAAATTGTCTTAAAATATTAACTCAAATAATAATTATTTTGCTATCATCAAAAAGGGGGAGATTGTTTCGACTTAGTTTTCATACCTATGCTTTCATATCATGTGAGTTTTTAATGATATCAAAATATTATTATGTTGATTATTTTTTCTCCTAACACATACTGGAAAAATTATGCTTATGTTATTTGTGTGTACTAACATTTCAGGAAAAATATACTCTAGACAGTTGAAAACTTTATTACAGATTAGATTAGGATTTCTTGTAATTAAAGTCTGTATCCTTTTCTATTTTTCCTGAGTCTGAGAGAGTGTGATTATAATTGTGTAATTGTGCACACACTCATTGGAGTGAGTCAAAACTTATATTTTTAAAACTAATCGTACTATATGATTTTGAAATCATACGGGTTGATTTGACATGAACGTTTCTCTAGAATGAAGTTAATCAAATCATGGCTTAAAATTTTCTTTTGTTATGAAGTTGGATTCATACAGATGTCTTCTAGAGTACAAAATGGATACATACCAGTTCATCTTGAATGAACTCACCAATTTTTGAACTAATTATACTGTACGAAGTGGAATTCATATAGATGATGTCTAGAGTACGAAATGGGTACGTACTAGTTTGTCTCATATAAATACATAAATTTTTGAACTATTCATACTACAAAAAATTATTTTCTTATAGGAAATGTATAGAGTACAAAATGGGCTTGTCCATGTTTGTACCATATGAAGCATGATTTGATTTAACTAGTTCATACTATGCGATATAGGGTAGACGACGACCAGAGTATAAAATGGGTTTGTATATGATTGTATCGGACAAACTTGTTTAGTTTTGAACTATTTGTACTGTATGATGTCAGTTTATACATATGATTGACAGAGTATGAAAACAGGTTCGTACATAACTTTTTGAACTAGTCATATGTATGAAGTACGATCATATTATACGATCCAAGCACGTTTAACTTGAAAAATTTAGTTTTCTAGGCAGTTTTTCTTGTCTTTCATATATAAGAGTCCTAAAAATTGAATATCCTACTTGTCTTCTACAATTTTTTTCTTGGGAGTGATAGAGAGTGTGTTTTTGGAGTGTGTTTGGGGTTGAGGATTGAGAGAGATTCCAAGTGAAAATTGTGAAGTTCACAAGGTTGCCCAAAGGTGAGGATCTCTTTATATGTTCTCCAAATATCTACCCTACTTCTTTGAAGACTCTTGAGAGAAGACCTTTGGAGAAGGTCCTGTACTATGCCATCACTAGGAGGGTAAGAAATGATGCTTGTACTTTATCTTCACCAAGAGGATGAGAAGGGACGTTGGTACTCTACCATCACCAGGAGGGTGAGAAAGGATGTCGGTATTCTGCCATCACCTGGAGGGTGAGAAAGTACATTGGTACTCTATCATCACCAAGAGGGTGAGAAAGGATGTTGTTACTCTTCCATCACCAGGAGGGTGAGAAAAAAAGTTGGTACTCTACCACATCGGGATTTGGTGGAAGAGTGGTTATTATAAGGGCTTCTCTGCCTTATTGTGAGAGCAAAAGGAGAGTCACTTTAGTATAGTGCAATACATAAAGAAGGTGTCTTCAGGGAGTGGACATTGGTCTTGTTGGACTAAACCACTATTAAATTTGGTGTTTCTTTATCTTTACTTTATACTGTTATTTCTTTTCTACACATTTAATTTTTTTTTTGGTTCAAAAATATCTTTGAGAAAATCTTAGTTATTATGAAAAATATCTAAATCAATTTTCTAAATTATCAAGAGATTTTTAAATAACCAATTCACCCCCCCCCCCCCCCTCCTCTCTCGGTTAGCCTTGGGACAAATCAATTAGGTATAAAAACCTAGTCAAACTTTAGCAGGGATGTGATAATTTGTGTAAACCTAGTATACATATCAAAAATATATTCATCAGGTTTCATGCAAAAAGTTTGTATTCATGCAAAAGAATATTTAGTCAAGATTGTTTAACTTCATTTGTACCTTCATATCTTAAGCATAATCAATCACAAATTTCTTTTCCAGTGGAACAAGTGGAAATATGCATATAGTCTTCAGATTTTAAGGCACATAAAAAAAAGTACAAGCATTTAGCATCCAATTCTGCTAGAACTCTATCATCAATAGTCCATTCAGAAAAAGGTATTTCGATTTTAACTCCATTGACTAAACTAAAGGGCATGAAATATACATCTTAAACAAGCATCCACATATGATAATCAATTAATTGTAGAAAAGTGAATATACAAGTTTTCCAAAATTAAAATGGTTTATTATCAAAAAGAGGTGGTCCAGTGATTGAATAACCTTCTGTGGTGTTTCTATTTCTAAAGTTAGCCATGGATCAAAATTTAAAAGTTTTCTAAAACTTGATTTTATGAATCCCGCTCTGATACCACTTAAAAGTTTTTCATGGGTGTTAAACCCTAAAGAACTATCTTGATGCTAACTAAGGGGGGTATGAGAATTGGTAGTATTAAAAAATTCTTAAATAAAAAGAAAATCTTTTTGAACTTTTTAAATATTAAAAAAAATAATAATTCTTGACATGGAAGAAAAATAATGTTCATAATAGTAATTTAATCAAATGTTTCAATCTCATAATAAAATATAAAAAAGTGTGGAAATAAAATGAGGTGAAAATAATAAGAAAGAACACACTGAGTTTTATAGTGGTTTAGTCAAATTTGACCTAAATCCACTCCTTGGAGACTCCCTCTCTAAGTATTACATTAAACTTAAGTGACTCTCTTTTTGCTCCCACAGCAAGGCGGAGAAGCCCTTAAAAAATCTTTTCACCGACATGGTGAGATAGAGAACCTTTAATCCTTTTACTCCCACCTGGAGTAGGTAGATAACTTGGGAATCCTTTGACTCTCTCCAAGAGTAGGCAGAGAACCTTGATCTAATGCTAAAGAAGATCTCCCTAGAGCTACCAAAGAACTAGTGGAGCAACCCGAAGAAGACAACGAACACCTTGTACGGAGTAACCTTTGTGATTTCCTTATAAACTCCCCCTTACAAGGATATCTCTCTCTTGCAAGCTCTCCCATTCCTTCTCTAATCACCCCTTGGATCAATTCCATAAAAAAGAGTAACCAAAAGGTAAATACCATTACTTTAAATAGATGGCATCCAAAAGAAGACCTAATTTTCAATTCTGTGTAACTGATTATCCTGTATAATTAGTATAAAATAGCCCTACTAGCCAGGATGACTGCCTTTGTTCTGTATGATTAGTATAAGTATTTATATAGATCAACCAATATGATATTGCAATCATTCAGGACAATTAGTTCAATATACCTATTGATCATCCAGTATGACATTGGATAATGTGTTGCGATCTCTATATCATCCCAAAAATATCTCAAGATGTCCAACATGATCCTCGTGGATGATTAGAGTAGAGTAATGGTTTTTTTTCCTAAATTATCCAGTACGATCCAGATGGATCGTCCAATATGATTTGATTGAACAATTTAATCATACTCTCCTAATCACAGAATAAATTTAGGTATGATTGTCAAAAATCATCCAGGATGGTGCACAATATCTTGTATGATTATAACAAAATTTGAAACATAAAATATTACCTAAATTATGATTGGCGGTAATTTTCACCTTTTAAGTTTATCGTCCAGTACGATTCAGTTAAACACATGTAATTAACTAGATGCCCTAATCAATGTTTCTATTTTTTAAACTGATTTTCCAAGATAATTTAAAATCATCCTCTACAATATAATTAAAAATAGAAAAAAAAATCTCTAACTCGCCAAATTTCTCTCCCTAAGTGTATGTTACCATACCGAAGATTGGACTCAACAAAAGGTAAAAAGTACATTAAAGTGAAAATATAGAACTAACCCAATCCTAGACTACCCTATCTTGAGCTTATTTTTATTATAAGTGAACTTGTGGACCTGAAAGATTAGTCAGCAAGGGAAACAAAATAGATATACAGGAAAAGCAAAAGTAAAGAAATAATAATTTTTATTATTATCAAAAACACAGACCTTTGGTCCAGATTTGCAATAAAGATTAGTTAATGTAACTTTGATTAAAATAATGTACGGTTGGTGATGAATAAATATCATCCCATACAAAGATTGAGTCGTACAGTATGTTTAGTTCCAATCATCTTGTGCGATCTAACTAGAACAAATAATTCAAAATTATTCCCTAATTATATGATTAATTTAGGAAATATTTTATTATATCATACAATACAATATATATCATACAGTATGATTCGTTCAAATTTCAAATTTCAAAATGTTGCTCAGCTTATGATTGGTGTCTATGATATTAATTTCAACTTATCATCTTTTATGATATGGATCGTACAATATAATTAGCTCAAATGGATTTCAATTATCATAATTAGATATTTTAATAATTTTTTGAGTAGCCGGTCATATAGTACGATTAGTTTAAAAAATTACACTTCTAATTATTTCACTATCTCGGTCCCTTGAGTATGTGTATGCATAGTTACCAAGTTTAGCATTGACTAAATATATGACTAGACTAAAGAATTGTAGAAATAAATAAAAGCAGAAATAGAGACTCTTCTTGGCATTTAACCCAATTCTACCATTTCTTGAGTTAATCATTTTACAACGTATGGTGAAACTAAAATATTAGTGCAAAAGAAAATAAATATGCAATAATAATTATAATAGCAGATAGCATATTAGAGAATCAAATAATATTTGTTATCATCAAAATAACAAAACTTGGGTCCAAATTTATAACAGACAAATTGACCAGTCAACTGGTCAACTTGACTAGTGAGGTGGAAAGTGAAGAGTATAGTTATTATTGGGAGGGATTGCCAAGTGTTTAAAACCATAGTGTGAGAACATTTAACCCAGTTCTACCATTTCTTGAGTTAATCATTTTACAATGTATGGTGAAACTAAAATATTAGTGCAAAATAAAATAAATATGCAATAATAATTATAATAGGAGATAGCATATTAGAGAATCAAATAATATTTGTTATCATCAAAATAACATAACTTGGGTCCAAATTTATAACAGACAAATTGACCAGCCAACTGGTCAACTTGACCAGTGAGGTGGAAAGTGAAGAGTATAGTTATTATTAGGAGGGATTGCCAAGTGTTTAAAACCATAGTGTGAGATTTTGGGTGAATGGTCAAAGGTATTCATGGATTTGACAACTCATAGGTTTCCTACCTAGTCAAACCAACCATGATTTAACCCATGGTGGGTTAGGAAATAATTTTTCAACTAGAAGTGTTAAATAAGTTGATTTGTGTATATTCAAGAGATGGGCTCAATGTTGACTTGGTTTAACTAGAACTAGATTAAGGTGATCAGGTCAATTGATGATTGGGTCAGGATAACCAATCAAGTTAAATCCACTAGGAAAAGTGATCGTAGGAGTGTGTTGAAAATAGTGGTCATTTAGTGTTTGATCAAATGTAAATAGCATGTGGGTTAAATGAGTCAAATCATGATTGACAGGTCTATTGACTGATGATTTATCATCTGAAGTTCCTAGTAGAGTGGCATGAACATGATTAAGGTGTTGTCCCCTATGCAAAAATGCACCCCAAAAGACCGAAACCAATGACTCAAGTGATGGTCGGCGGGTGTGACAAGTCACTTGAAAGATCAAATGACCTCCGATCACCAAATGAATTGCATCATTATGATCGAAGCATTGAATTCAATGCAGACGGAGCCCCTCAAAGTCAAATCAAATGAGACCAATCAAAATTAGTGATTGACACCCAAACATGATGCGCAATGCTACCAAAATGAATTCAATCACAAAGCAGACTTCGTTGTTGTATTTAGATCGTCTGAGTCACCTAAAAATGATTATAATTTAACTCAACCAAAATTATGTGATAAAGTCAATTCAAATTCTAATGTAATGACGTGCTGATTTCTATTATTTTATTATTATTATTATTAATTGAAAAAATCACCAAAAAAATCTAATCAAATTAAATTTTAAAACTAAATAAGAGCTTGACCATCCAAAGTCTCTCTTTACACGTTACCTATCAGTCTCCATATGTATGATGTTGTCCTATGTGGTGAGCTTTGCATGCTCCCCACTCAAATCATGCTTCACATGACATCCTTGCCTCATCATTAAGATACTGAAGAAACGAAGCCTTCGGCTTCTCTATTCTTCCACATGAAAGCCTATAATCCCATGCTTGATCTTCCACTTCAAACTTTCCTCTCTGTTCAAAACCACTTGATTAGCTCGTCACTAGTTCTTCACAACCAAACACAAGCTACCATAACTTCTCTCCCTACGCCAATCTACAAGCAGACCATACGATAGCTCCGCCCCTTCCCTCTTCTTATTTCATTCGACCCTCACAAAGCTTTCCTGATCCTTCTCTGGAGTTGAATCTCAGCTATTCTACCCTATAAGAATAATAATCTTAAAATCAAATCTAGTCATCAACCACCTCACACTATCGAGCCATCCAACTCTCTACCTCATTCAAAACCTTCACCTTCATCGGCAACCAATGTTAATCTCAAGCCTAAATTAAGCTCTTTTCATCATGTTATGACAATCTTGAGCCCTCAAAACACCATGATTGTAGCTCCATCCCACATCGCCCATACCTGACTGGCTCAAACATCGGACCAGCTTCTCCTCAAAACTTGGTTGCTATTCCTATAGCCTAATCCACTCCTACAAGATCTGACGAATCCTATAATCCGGACTCAAATCTACCATCCATCTACACCAGCTAAGCCTGCCAATGCCCAAAAATCCTTTGTTTAATCTAACCTTATCTTCCCTCTCACAATTGAGACCTTCATCTCATGGAAAATTATTAGGTCTGCAATTATTCGCTCTGGAGACCGGACGTAGCTATACATCCGGACTCCAATAAAATATTGACACATGAATTATATATATGGATATTCAATTAAATTTAATTTCTACTTTATAAATTAAATGTGTCTATAGAACTTTAAGTTAAGCGCACCAAAAGTGCAGGTAAAGAGTAGTGAAAGTGCAGTAAAAAAGCGCAGTCAAAACCCAATTAAAGTGCAGTCAAAGCATAATTAAAAAGTGAAACAAAACTCAGCCCACGTGTTAATTTTAAGTGAATGTTCAGACGTATATCTAATTTCGGTGACTGGACCTAATAATTTTCCTCTTCTCACACCCCTTAATCTTACAGGTAAAGATCTGACGGCAGCACAGCAGGCCATGTCTATGGGTGCTTTTCCTAGTGCGATGGGAAGGAATTCAATGCAATGCATATTGCAAGGCATGTAAGCCATATGCACGCTTTTCTCAGCATGGAGGGGCAAAACTTAAGTTTTGCAACTTAGTTCATAACTATTCTTTCATATCATGTGTTTTTTTATGATTCTAAAATATTATTGTATTGACTACTATTTCTCCTAATATATATTGGATATATTACTTTTATTGTTTGTGTGTACTAACATTTCAAGGAAATTATACTCTAGATAGTTGAAGACTTCAAGTAAAATTAGATTTTACAGTTTCTGAAGTCTATACTTTTCACACATTTCTTGAAATTTATAGACTGTGATTATAATTGGATAATTGTGCACACACACTTTAGGGGAGTGTTAAAAATTTAAAATTATTTTAAAACTAATCTTACTATATGATTTTGGATCGTATGGGATGATTTGGCTTATACGTTCCTCTAGAAAGCAGTTAATCAAACCATGTGAGGTAAAAAAATTTTAGTCTTGTTCCTATTATATGAAGTTAGCTTCATACATACGCCTTCTAGAGTATGAAATAGATACGTATAAGTTTGTACCGATAAACTCCTAGTTTTTTCTAAATTATTCATACTGTACGATCATTGGTTTGTACATATGACTTCTAGAGTATGAAATGGTTGCGTGTATTTGAACTGTTTATACTATATGATCCTAGGATCGTACAAATGACGTCCATAGTAAGAAATGGTTGAGGCCATTTTTGTACCAAAGAAAATATTGTTTGATTAAAATAAATTGTATATTATGATATGGTTTTGTATAGTATATTATTCAGAGTATGAAATCATTTTGTACTGAATTGTACTGGACAAATTTGTTCAACTTTAAATTAATCATAGTATACAATGTAAATTCAAACACAGGTAAATCAGAGTATGAAATAGGTTTACACAACATCATACTAGCAAATTTTTAACTGTTCATACATATGATCATTGATCGTATTGTACGATCATGGATGATCAAAATTTCAATTTTTAACTTTTAAAACATTTTTTCATATCTTTCATATATAAGGTCCTTCAAAACTGTATGGGATGAATCCTTCTTCGTATTTTGTTTGAGAGCAAGTGTGAGAATGTTTTGGGAGAGTGTTTGAGAGTGTGGAGAGAGATCTTTCAAGTGGAAATTATAAAGGGCTCACAAGGTTGCCCAAAGGTTAGGTTCTTTTTATAAGTCTTATCAAATCTCTTCGTTACTTCTTTGGAGTTGCTCATGAGACGATCTTTGGAGAAAAACTGATTCTCTACTGACACCAGGAGGGTGTGAAAGAATGATGGATTTCTACCAACACTTGGAGAAGTGTGAAAGGACGATGATACTCTACCGACACTTAGAGGGTATGAATAGAGGATGATACTCTACCGACACTAGGAGAGTGTGAAAGGATGATGGTACTCTATCCTACTAGGGATTGCTAGAAGAGATGGTAATTATAAAGGCTTCTCTACCTTGTTGTTGGAGAAAAAGGAGAGTCACTTTGGTAATAGTGCAATATCTGAAGAGGGAGTCTTTAAGGAGTGGACGTAGGTCTAGTTGGACTGAACCACTATAAATTTTTATGTTCTTTTTATTTTACCACAATTTTACTTTCCTACACTTTATATTTTTGTGATTAAAAAGTTTTTTATTTGGAAAATTTTTCTTTGTATAAAAATTATAAAATGGTTTTAAAAAATTTTCAAAAGGTTTTTAAAATAACCAATTCACCCCCTCTTGATTAGGATTGGGACAATTATTATAGGTCTAATAACCTATATGGACTTTCAAGTGGTATCAGATCCTACTTTCAAAAATTAAGGTTTAGATAACTTTTTGAAAATGATCATGGCTACTTTTGAAAATCATAACACACCTGAAGGTTATTCAACTACTAAACCACCATTATTTTATAATACCCTTTCAATTTTTTGAAATTTCTCATGTCTAATTTTCTTTAATCGCTTGACTATCATATGTGGATTTTAATACAAGAATGATACACTAGGCTAACTAGACTTGTAGATGGAATTAGAACTGAAACAACATTTGATGACTAGACTGTAGAAGAGAAAGAATTAGCTCAGTTAAATGTTAAATGTTTAAACAATTTTTTCTGTGCTCTTAAATCTAAAGACTATATGTGTTTCTCTACCTAGAAAATTAGAAAATATATTTTGGATTGACTTTGTATCACATATGAAAGGGCTAACAAAGTAAAATAATTTAGATTAAATATTTTGTTACATGATTATGAATTTTTTCGCAGGAAACCAAATGAATCAATTATTGATATGTACACATGTTTCACTCAAATAGTTACTTCATTGCATGCTTTATGTAGGAAACTAACGAATGCTGAGAAAGTGAATAATATACCTCATTATTTGCCTACTGCTTATGATTTGAAAATAACAATATTTATAGAGTCTAAAGATTTAAATGTTTATTCTATTGACAATATTCTTGGATCACTAATTGCTTACGAGCAAGGAGTGACTCAAAGATAGATTGATGTAGGTGAGAAGCGAAAGGAAAAGAATATAACATTGAAAGTGGATGACTTGGAGAGTGATCAGTCTTAGCCTAAGGATGAAGATGACATTGCCTTGATGACTAGGCAATTCAGGAGTTTTCTAAAGAGGAAGCAAAGGAAACATAAGCAGTGGAATAATGGTAAGTTCCACAAAAATATTAAGACTTATTTTGATGTGATTTTTATGAATGTAAGAAGCCTAGACACATCAAATCTGAATGCCTAAATCTAAAATTCAATCCTAGCAAGGAGAAGGTCGAAGAGAAAACAAATGTGGGGAAGGGCAAGAAGAGATTCTAAAGAGCTTTTTGGGCGGACTCAGCTTCAAATTCTTTGCAAACAGAAGTAGAGGAGGAAGTCACCAACCTTTGCTTGATGGCCAACAAGTTTGATCAGTTAAATCTAGAAGAGGCATGTGATATAACTTATGAAGAGTTATTTGATGTTTCTAAAAAAATTCATACTACATATAAAAAACTCAAAAAGATGCATGCTAGGTTAAACTTAAATTTTTTGGAATCACAAAAATAGCATGAAATCCTTAGGAAATATCACGCATAGATTGATAACAACCACATGAAACTTTTGTATGTGTTTGCTGAATTTAATAAATAGCATAAACTATTGAAATAATCCCACACTGAACTTGAAAAAAAATTTAAAACTTTTAAGGATGAATCTGATAGTAGAGAACATGAGTTGAAATTTAATAATTCAAATTTAAAACAATCCAACTCATATCTCTTAGAAAACATGAAAGCTTTTGAGGATAACAGGATTCCCCCAACACTTACAAATTTATCTAATCCTAATATGAAGCATAAAATTTTAAAACCGGATAAAAGATAATTAAATTGATATAGATTGAAAAATCCTATTCCTAGTGTGAAATATTTTTCTTGTAGAATGTTTAGCCATATATCTCACACTTGCACTATTAATAGTAAATCGTGTCTAGTGTGGAGACCAAAGTTGCATAAAATAAAGCATATCAAACATGCATCTAGATTAATTTTATCAAGAGAAAAACTCAAATTTATTTGGGTTCCCAAGACTAATGCTTGGATATCTTATAAAAATGCTCTCACACAATACCTGGTGAGAGCTTTTGGTATATGGACAATGGATGTTCAAAGCATATGACTAGAGACACACAATTTATACCACTGGAAGCCATAAATTGAGGCATGGTTACACAGGGAGACAATACCACTAGGATAGTGGTAGGCACAGGTATGATAGAAAACTTGAACAATGTTTTCATTGAGAATGTTTTACTTTTAGAATGAATAAAGTAAATCTATTGAGTATTAGTTAGTTATGGGATAAGGGTTATAGTATAAATTTTTTCCCACTAACTGTATAATAGGCCAAAATAGAATTGATGTTTTAAATGGAATTAGGCTAAACAATGTATACATGCTTGATTTGAATTGTATTATATATCCTATTGCTTTTTATTTTAAAACAATTTCTAATAAATCATAGTTATGGAAAAAGAGACTTTATCACACTAGTATGAAAAATCTTAAGAAAATTATACAAAAATAACTTATTAGAGGATTGCCAAAACAAAACTTTACTAAGGATCACCTGTGTGATGCCTGTCAATTAGCAAAGTATGTGAAGTCCTCCTTTCATTACATTAAGGATCATAGAACTAGCAAACCATTAGAAATTAATCATATGGATCTTTTTTGGATCGATGAGTATTATAAGTCTTGGAGGTAAAGTATTTAGATTTGTGATTGTTGATGATTTTTCTAAATTCACTTGGGCTAAATTTTTATTTCATAAGAGTGTATCATTTAAGGAATTTAGAAGTTTTTCAACTTAGATTCAGAGAAAACTAGGATGTGAGATTTTATCAATTCAAAGTGATCATGGAGGTGAATTTGAAAATGAAAATTTTGAAGAGTGTTGTAAAGAGAAAGGAACTGATCATAATTTGTTAGCACCTATGACCCCTTAGTAGAATATAGTGGTAGAAAGAAAGAATATAATATTAATTAAAGCTGCTAGAGCCATATTGGTAGAATATTCACTCAAAAATAATTTTGGGCTGAAGTGGATAGTACAGCTTAATATGCTCTGAATAGGGTAAACATTATATCTAAATTGAATAAGAAACCCTATGAATTTCTTAAGGGAAGAACACCAAATTTGTCACATTTGTATATTTTTGAATATAAGATGTTCATTCATGATTATGGAAAAACTCCATTAGGAAAATTTAATCAAAAATCTAATGAAAGAATTTTTCGTGGATACTCTAAGATTGGAAAATCATATATAGTTTTTAATAAGAGAACTTTGGTAGTTGAGAATACCACACAAGTTGTGTTTGATAAATCTGGCATTTTGGAAGAGCCATGGTTGGAAGATGATCAAATTGAAAGTTACTCCCAAGGAATTGAAAAGATAAATTTGAAAGAAAATGTAGAAAAAGAAAATATTATGCCTAGAGAATGGAAATTTTCTAAGAATCACCCTAAGGAATTAATTTTAAGTGAACCTAGTGAGGGTTTAAGGACTAGGCATGGACTTAGCAAAGAGGTGAACCATTCTACCTTTATATCGATGATTGAACCCATAAATATAAATCAAGCACTTTTAGATAATTTTTGTATTTTGTCCATGTAAGAAGAGTTGAATCAATTTGTAAGAAATAATGTTTGGGAAATGATTCAAAGGCCAAAGGATAAAAGTATTGTTGGAACTAAGTGGGTATTCAAAAATAGAATTAATGATTTAAGAGTTGTGATTAGAAATAAGATATGATTTATGGCTAATGGGGTATAAACATATAGAAGAGATTGATTTTGAAATTACTTTTACCCCTGTAGTAAGACTTAAAGCAATTAGGATTTTGTTAGCCTTTGTCTATTTTAAAGGTTTTAAATTATTTCAAATGGATATCAAAAGTGTCTTATTTAATAGGATGATACAAGAGGATGATTATGTTGAGGAACCTCAAGGTTTTGAGAAATCTAAATTCCCTAATAATGTGCTTAAATTAAAAAAGGCATTGTATGGACTTAAACATGAACCTAGGGCTTCATATGAGAGGTTAAGTACTTTCTTATTAAAGAAATATTTTATGAAAGGAAGTGTGGACACCACTCTCTTTTTGAAAAAAATAGGAGATGACATACTCATTGTTCAAATATATGTTGATGATATCATATTTGAATCTACAAATCAAAATCTTTATGCTGATTTTTCAAAATTTATGAGTAGTGAATTTGAGATGAGTTTAAAGAGAGATTTGAGTTATTTTCTTAATTTAAGCATTAAGTAAAATAAAGAAGGAACTTTTCTTAATTAGTCAAAATATATTAAGGACATCCTCAAAAAATATGAAATAGATAATACTAAACTAGTGACTACATCTATGAGTTAATCAGTTTAATTAGATAAGGACCCTAAGGAAAAATATATTGATTAAAAGAAATTAAGAGGTCTATTTGGATAATTTCTTTACTTGAATGCTAACATACCAGATATAGGGAGCCATTTTCTAGAGAAAGAAGCAGCTGTTTTCTAGAGAGAGAAGCAGCCAGAAATTTGAATTTCTTTTTAGCGGAATTCCAGTAATTCTCATCGCCGCGTCTTGGCGATGACAGTGGAAGGCCGCCGACTATCAGTCGGTGGGCAGAAAGGATGCTCTAATGGATTTCTCAAAGATGATCGTCGTCGACCATCATTTCTTCTTCGTCCAGATATGCCAAAAGCAAATGAAACCGTTGATTATCAGAGATGTAAGTGATTCTCCAATAAAGAAGAAGATCAAATTTGTTGAAGGCAAAGGTAAGAACATTGAAGTATCTCCAGATTGCAATACTCCTCGGTTGCAGAATTTCAATGCAAATCGGAAGCAGAACGATTCTGAAGCCTCTTCATCAGATATGAAAATTTTCGTAAATAAATTCGGTTTTTCAAATGCAATCTCTAACCTGTGGCCAGAGATAAATGCAAAAAACATGGATAAAATTAACAAAAAAATTCATGATGATGGAAAGTCCTCTCCTGCTCTTTGCATTGACAAATCTGTAAGTTCAAAAATTCATTCTGGATTGGCTGAGAAATCATCTGAAGACAAATCTGAGAAGACTGATAACCAGATTAAAGATGTCTCTAAAAGCATTAGTGACAGTTTAATGAGAGATAGAGAAGAAGAGCCAAAAGAAAGTTTTTTAAATGCTTGGAAGAAAACTCAACATATCAAGCTCAATTATGATATGAATTCTACCCCTGTTTCGGAAGATGGAATTGCAGTTATTATGAATCCTGATTGTGTTGATGCTAATTCTCACACTCTAAGGAACTCTTTGGTTATCAAGGTACTTGGAAGCAACATCCCTTTTCCTGTTTGCAGTACAGAACTCTGGAAACAATGGTCAAAATATGGTAGTTTTCATCTCACTACCTTGGGTAAAGATTGGATTCTTTGCTCCTTTACAAATCCTGAAGCTGTAGAAGAAATCATGGAAGGAGGTCCTTGGTTTATTGGAGGAAACATAATTGGATTGGATAAATGGTCCCCTACATTTAATCCTGAATCTCTAAAAGGTCTGTCAGCACCTATATGGATTCGAATGCCTTGTTTGCCATTACAATGCTGGGATGAACAAAATATTTGTAGAATTGCTTCTATGATTGGAATACCTCTTTATCTTGATGGTAAATCATTCAAGTGGGGTAAAAGGGAATATGCAAGAGTCTGTGTTCGCATAGACTTGGATAAAAAACTTCCAAGAGGAGTTTAGATTGAAAGCAAACATGGAAGATCATTCCAAAATGTGGAATATGAGAAGATATCTTCCCTTTGCTATCACTGTGGAAGAATTGGGCATCTCAAAAATAAATGTCCTCTGATTATGCCAATTACAAAAGCTGCTACCTATACAAACGTCAAAGAAGGAAAAGCTCTTGATAAAGAAATTTCTAATGATAAGGATGAATTAGGCCCATGGATAAGTAAAATTTTGGAAGAACAAACAGTTTGACAAAACTGTTAAAAATCCTGTACCAATCTCTGAATCCAGAAATCAGCATTCAACAATTTGGAGACCAGTCAAAAATAAAAATGTTCCAGAATTTCCTGGTAATAGCATGGAAGAAGGAGAAATCATTGAAGAACTAAACAATGCTGCTGTAGCTGATCAAATTCCTGATAAACAAGGTACTTCTTGTATTAATTCTGAAATTTGTTTACAGAATAATTTCAGTGCTCTTGAAGAAACTTTGGAAGAAACCAGTATGGATGAAATCATGGGAAATACTAGAGATGAAGCTCACATTCAAACTAAAATCTTGTTACAAAACAATATTCAATCCAATTCTCTGGAATTCTCCAACAAACAATTCTTGTCTTCAACAACGAATTCTATTCCTGTAGAAGTTGAAGAAGCATTCATAACTACTTCAGGGAAAGTTAAGCTATCCAAAGAAGTTAGAGATTTGGGGCCTATTGATAATCTCATCAAGAGTAAAAGAAGAGTAAATAAAAATAAGAATAAGGGTGGGGATGCAAACCCACCTTTGCATCAATGACTTCTCTCATATTCTGGAATTGTAGGGGGGGGG
>NW_021319517.1:454820-473968 GCF_001605985.2 Dendrobium catenatum | reverse complement strand
TCAATAAAAAGGAGGCTCCTTCTATCTCAAGGAGATAGTAAAGATAATGAAGGCTTTTTATCGGTCTAATTAAAACAAAAATCACAAATCTTGATATACTTGATGTTAATAGAATAATTGGTAAAGATTGGGACTTCTTCCTTCATCCTTTCCGATGGCAATTCAGGGAGGTATCATTACTTCTGGAACAGGAATAAAACTTTCTTTTTGAAGTTTTTAGATCATTCATGTCAAGTTGTAATTGGCAAGCTCAAATCACCTTCTTTTTGCAATTGGATGGTGGAACGTTTATGCAAATAAAGATTATCGAATAAGGAGGAATCTTTGGGAGATGATTGAGAAGACAACATGTGAAAGACATTCCTACTATTATTGGAGGACGATTTCAATTATATTTTATCTAAAGATGACAAGAAAGGGGGAAACAGATTCTCTTTCTCTGAAGGTCCTCAAGAATGAAAATGTTTATGACTAACAATGATTTCATGATGTAGGTACTATTGGTCCTAAATTTACTTGGTGTAACAACAAGAGGGTAATTCTAGAATTGGGAAAAACTTGATAGGATGTCTTCTTAATTCCAATGCTCTTCATAAAGTTCCTTTGGCTCAAGTCAACATTTACCCGGATTGCCTCAGACCATTGCCAATTGCTTTTTAAATTGATGGAATCTCAAATCAGAGACCCATTTTATCAGATATGAAGAAACCTGGAATTCTTATCCTGCTGCTAGAATCATTGTATCCAATGGTTGGAGGAAATCAGACCATGGAAATGATATGGAGATTCTTCAAAGAAAAACTCAAAAGATCATTGAGGTCATTATACTTTTGGAGTTTAAGAATAAATACAAATGTCTTAATTCTCTAAAGAAGAATTAAAAATTGGAGATTTCGAATCTTCAATTGGAGGAATCAACTCTTGGTGGACTTTCTGATGAAAACTAAAGCTTCTTAGATCCAAAGTAAATGAATTCAATATAACGTTGGGAAGACTTTTCTTCATGGTGGAACCAAAGAGCAAAGGTTAGATAGGCTTGAAAGAAGGAGATGTTAATTCAAATTTCTTTCATAAATTTGCTTCAGCAAAGAGAAATGGGGAATCTTATAGGCAAATAAGAATGATGAGAATGTATTGGTAGAAGATCTTGATCAATTTCTTCTGTTTCCAGAATTTTTTTGAGGCAGAAATGGGGTTCTAAAAACTGCAACTTAGAGATTGGCCTTACTTCCCTGAGAAAAAAACTTAATGATTTGGATATCAAATTTTTAAGTTCAGATTTCACTCAAGAGGAGCTGAAGACTGCTGTTTTTCAGGCAAGGTAGAAACAAGTCCCGGACTTGATGGTGTAACTCCTATTTTTTTTTTTCAAAACTATTGGAGTATTGTTAAGAATTCTACCTGAGAGCTGTTGACTTGTCTTTAAAACTGGTTTCATGATCAATGATGAAAGGGATACTTTAATTGTTTAATTTCCAAAATCATACACCCCGTTAGTTTCCTTCCAACTTTCAGACCAATAAGCTTATGTCAAACCTCTTATAAATTTGGTTGCAACCATGCTTGTTAATAGAATCAAGCTTTGTTTTCAAGAATTATCACGAAGAACAAATTGCTTTCATTCCTGGTAGATTCCATGTCCGATCATGCCTACTAGCTCAAGAAATCATCAACAAATTCAAAGTTCTAAAGACAAGAATG
This sequence comes from Dendrobium catenatum, assembly GCF_001605985.2. Taxonomy (NCBI): domain Eukaryota; kingdom Viridiplantae; phylum Streptophyta; class Magnoliopsida; order Asparagales; family Orchidaceae; genus Dendrobium; species Dendrobium catenatum. The sequence goes on along the minus strand of NW_021319517.1, from coordinate 472,267 downwards.
GTTTTATGGCTATTAAATTAGACATGGAATAAGCTTCTTGATAGAATGGGATGGCCTTCTTTCTTCAAGTTTTAAAAATTACAAATTTCCTTCTCAATTTGCAACATTATATTGGAATGTGTTATGAATGTCAGATTCTCTATTGTCTTAAATGGGAAGCTTTCCAAAATGGATCATAGCTAAGCAGCGGGCTTCGTCAAGATGTCCTTTATCTCCATACTTATTCATTATGTGCTTTCAAAACTCTTTTCTTATGTTATTAATCAAAGGGGCCATCATTTGGGAGTTTGTATAACATCCAAAATCCAAAAATATCCCATCTTCTCTTTGCAGATGATGTATTAATCTTTTCCAAAGCGACTTCACACAAACCAAGAATTAAAATCAATTGCCTCTGATTTCTGCAGTTGGTCAGGCCAAAATATCAATGCTTCTAAATCTCAAATCCTATTTGGGAAATTGGTTAAGCATTCTTATGAAGAAACAAATTAAGAGGATATTGAATTTCAAAGAGGTGAAAGAATGAACTACTTGGTATAAATTGGCTTTGAGGAGGCTCAATCATTTGATTTTCGGCAATGATAGACAATATCCTAGAGAGGCTGAATACTAGGGGAAGCAAACAACTTCTCAATGGCAGGTAAATTACTTTGGTTAAATCTCTCTTCTAACCATGCCAAGCTTCTATCAACTCATTTCTTTGATTCCAGAAAAATTTTGCTTCAAGTTGATCAATTTGTTAAAGAAATTTATATGGCATAAAAGTGGAGGAAGAAAGTTACACTATGTTGCTTGGGATGTATTATTTTTTTACTACTTTATAAAATAGTTTTTAAGTACAAAAGTTTATTGAACCGAAAGTTTTTAGTAATAGAAAATTGTTTTAAAAAATAGTAAGAAAGCTTTCTCAAAAGAAGCCTAAGAAAAGTCATTTCTAATACGTTATAATCTAAGTCTGTTTTTAGTCTATTTTTATCTTTTTTAACATAGGCCAAAATACATAAGAAAATAAGCACTTTTAAAATTCAAATTTTATCAATATAGTTTTTTAATGCATGAAAAATATATAGATAAATAGTTAAATTATAATTAAAATTGATGAGGCTAGATTCATATTTTATTCTTATATTATAAAATATAATTAATCGTGTAATAATGAATTTGAATTTATATAATGTGGTGGAAGCAAAGTAAAGAAACATACAATAAAAGAGAACCATTCGTTTGGGACGGTTTTTTTATTGCTTTTAAAACGGAGTACTAAAAATTTGTACTAAAACTCCGTTTTAGTACAAAAATAAAAAAAAATTGTACTAAAACTCCATTTTAAAAAGCAATAAAAAGCCATCCCAAACGAAGCCTAAATCTTCTATGGAGAAACCCTCATATAAGAGAGAGCAAGAGCTGCAAAACGCTTGATGGCTGACAATAGAAAATCATGAAGGAGCAAGTTCACATGAAGTTCGCTTTATAGAGACTCATCCATGAGACATTGCAAGTCTTTAACCCAATAAGGCTTTGATGATGGATAGTTAATGGTTGCTTTCATAGCTAACTAACCTCAAAACCAACCTCTTCTTTAGTTTTACCTAAATGATTTCTCATAGTAAATCGTATAACAAGATTATCAGTTTCAATCAAAGAAGCATTATATTGCTCACATTCATTCAATAAATTAACAATCATCATTAACCAGATTCAAGACTAAATGATAGGTTAGGGATGTTAATTCACAATTAAATAAAACTATTAGAGAATATATGAAACTTACTGCCAAGTTGTAATCATCCAAAAGCCAATAAAACAACATAAACTCAACTAGATTTCAAGCAAATTCATCAATATTACTCATCAAAATCTTATGGCTGCCCACCAAACTTGCCAAAAAAAATCACCCAATTTATAGAACTAATCTCCAGATCAAAGTAAGGTGGCCAAAACACTTCTTCTAAACCTTCCCTCTAGTAAAAATTTATCATGATCTCACTATGCATTTTAACAACTACAAGCTAACTAAATATATTTCCATATTTGTCCTCTCTCAAAGCACGTCAAACTTTGTAAAAGAATAATATCTTAATAGAATTTAAAAATGCAACCTTGTAGAACAAGCTTACTTGAATTGATTTCTCCAAACAATTACAAGATCCGGTCTTTACTAGTTGAGTGCTAGAGTGGAGATCCACATTAGAATGTCTAACTAAAATAAACGGGGCAATTCTGTAAGAAAAGTATCACCTTCATTCAAAAGAAGATTCTTTAAGAGTTTGGAGTATTCAATCTTCACTCTCATCACATGTTTCCTACCTGAACCACCATCTCTGGATAACTGAGATAGGAGTGTTAAGGAAAGGGGCATAGCGATATATGTAGGGGTTGGCAGTTAGGCCAATCTTGGCCCAGATGTTCTTGTGATAACCAGCAGTTGCAGGAGCATGATACATAAGTTTCAGTAGCTGCCACAGAAAATAAAAAAGAAAATATTAGAGTGAATTTGAAAATGTTAAGATTCTAGTGATGAGTTACATAGACGGATGCCTTCCGATGACCCGATTTGGAAAGTTGAGGTATTAGATTTGACTTATGTTAAGAAAAGTAGAGGTAGACCTAAAAAGACTTGGTTAGAAAATATTAGAATGGTCTTTCTTTATTAGATTTGAATAAGAATTTGACTTTTAATAGGACACAATGGCAAAAAATGATTCATGTAGCTGACCCAACGTAGTGGAACAAAGGCTTAATGTTATTGTTGTTTTTGTTGATGAGTTACAAATAACAATATTCAGAAATTCTGTAACAATGACAAATATTGACCTGCCAGTACATGAACGTCTGCAAAATGCTCCGCTGCCATCTGGATTGCCAAAATACGGAGTATATCAGGAGGAGCGTTATTAGAAAGGGCATTTTAATGGTCAGATGCAAAAAAGAAAAAAATAAAGCTAAATAGAATTAGATAAACTCACGAGATGACTGAGATTACTAGAAGGAAGCCCAGTGCAATCTCACTATTTGAACTAACGATACTCAAAGTAGTTGCGTTCGTCACTACAAACAGACAAGGTTGCTCCAAATATCTCCTAGAAAAGAATCAGCAAACCATAAATTTTACTTACAATCTAAAATTTAGATGAAGTCCTATTAAAGAAATTACAACTATAACTAGCTAAATAAAACTCTCTTTAAATTCTTCTGTAAACAGAATGAAGGTTTGGAAAAGTCTTCAGATCTTAAATGAAGACCATTATATCATAATAAATTAGATAAAAACACAAAAATTCATCCCGCAGAACATGGATATATAATAAACTGTTTACATGATTCTTCATAGTCTGTTATTGTGGGATGGTACGAAGAGAAAGTTTTCATTCTCCAACACATAAATCAAATTTTTGCGTCAAAGAACAAAAAACAAAAAGTATGACTGAGATGTACAAAATTACAGCATATATTAATTGGACAAAGCATTCATCATAATACTAAAAAATGCATTGTAAGCCAACAGGAAGATTAGTTACCTGTAAAATAATGATCGTGAAAAATTACCCCTCAAGAATTTGGCGACATGTTCCACTGACCAGCAAATCACAGGTATTAAGGCAACTGTGTGTATGTTGAAAGAATAGTTAGAGCATCTTAAGATATAAAAGACTCGTAATCAAAGAAAATCAACAGTAAAAAATTAGAGGAAGGAAGGAAAAATTAGCTCTGGATATTCTAGCCAAATTTTCTGCCAAAGGAGTCTCAAAATCATCGAATTTATTTTGAAAGGAGTGCACGGTAAATTTTAATTAATTTTTAAAAATATTGCATTCATCTCAAATCAAATACAACTATTTTGAGACAAATTTTGACCAAAATTTCTTTAATATATCAAGACCCAAAATTCTTTCCTACAAGTGCTAAAACCCGCTAATAGAACCACAACTAATAATTTAATATAGAACTTTCTTGTTTCCAGTATTCAAAACTACGCATCTCAATCAAAAAGAGTGGGCCTTGTATATACATTCCAGTATTCAATATTTGTATGACCAAATCAAAAGGAGTGGGCCATATATCCACATCCATTTTGAACAAAAGATTCAAGAAAAACCTATTTAAGGTGTAGGTTTATTTGGAATATGAAGCATTACTCAAGCTAGAAAGAAAAAATTAAGCAATGTTATCCTTACGTTTTAAGTGCAGACGAGAAGAAACGAGCATAAGGCAGTACATCAAGTGGATAAAATCTTTTGTTGCAATTATTGACTGAAACCATGTTTGTACGGCTGACAGATTCCAAGCCCGGGGTGTCTGTAGCAAAGGCAACCAGTTGTAACTTCATACGACCTTACCCAGTAAATGGACCAATATAAAAGAAAATAAAGTTTATCAAATGTGGCATGACTTACACGATATAAAGTGTACAAAGAATAAAAAGAAGACAGAGCCGTTCCCAACAGTGACAACCGAAATGCCTTGTTTGAAAGATTCCTCGGCACAAGTGGCAGGATGCCAAGCAAAGCAACAATCAACACCTGCCAAGCCAATCAATATTACAAAAGGCAAAAATAAACGAATGAAGCAAATGATGTAGGTCAGCACAATCAACCAAATAGGTAGAGCTAGAAGAGAGTTGAGAGCTTATGACTAGCTCATGTTTTTATTTAATTCAAGCATCTTATACTTAATCATTTGGATTGTTCGATCATGCAAGAGTTTTGACAAATTAAGAATTTATTAACTCTTGGCGGTAAGTATCAAAATTTGGCTATCATTATTTGAAAGCTTTCTAACTTCTACTTTTTTGCCACTTATTTTAGCTTCAATCATTTTGGCTACGGGTGTCAATATTTGACACGACTCGAAAACCCGACTTGAACCCAACCCAAAAATTTCGGATTATGGTCAACCCGTTTCACAAATAGGTCGGGTTTGGGTTCCCGGATTCGACCCATTTGAAAAAATGGGTCTGGTTCGGGTTGACCCGGCAACCCAAACTCAACCCGTGTTAACCCAGGAAAAACTCACTGACCGCGTCCGCGCTGCCCTTCGTCACTTTGAGTGCTAGAGCTGATCGCGTCTGCCCGTGTCCGCACTGGCCTAACGTCTTGTCCCGAGAGCCTTCCATCGCGTCGAGTGCCCACCACCGCCGGTGTCGGTGCCGCCAATGGACTAGCCGCTGATGCCTCTGCCCGCCTACAGCCTCATGGTCCCAGTTCATCGTCGACTTGTCAAGAAGCTAACCGCGGTGTCATTGCCGTATGATAACTCAGTTCGGCGCAATTAGGCCGTGTTCGGGTTGAAAAAGATGACCCGTATGCAAAAACGGGTCGGACTCGAGTTGGGTCAACTAGTGCTGGGTCAATTCCGGGTTGGATTCGAACCCGACCAATGACCCAATTTTGACAGCCCTAATTATGGCATTGGTCGGCCTTCATGTGATCTACCTTCAAGAATTGAGTCGGGTTATAATCATCTAAGCAACAAAGTGGCATAGTCATTACTGATCTATAAGTCATATGGGTCCTCTTTGGACCATCTTAACTAGTTGGGTCCAATTAATGATACTGTCGTCCTAAAATAAAACTCTTTGGGATGACTTGTTAGTTGTTAGTGAGGCTATATCACGCAAATAGCTTAATCTATCCCATAAGTTTGCTTACTAGTAGATGTCAAGGCCCATAAGCCTTGCCCGAGTTCTGCACCATAAAATTTTATTCCTTTTACGTTTTTTTAAAGTAAACACATTCTTACTTATCAAAATTTCATTTAAATGGTATTTACCGAACCATTGCACTATCACCTCAAATTCTACATATCTTAATAGGTATATGATGTAGAAAGTTTTCGAAAAACTTCACTACGATAATTTATCTAAATTTTAGTATAGGGTATTGTTGCGTCCTGGAGTATTCGCGGCGGTAGAGAAATATTTAGCTTAACGTCTTAGCATTGCACGAAAATCCAACACACAAACAGATAAGAGGGAGAATGTAGCGTTCATAAGAGACACCAGAGTTTTTACGTGGAAAACCCCTAAAAAAGGGGAAAAAACCACGGGGCCTGACCCAATTTGAATTAATCTACTAGTATTTCTTGGCGATTACAAATGAGGCCCTTCTTAGAGAGAAGGCCTTGGCTTGATGTCATAGATGTACATCGTATAGAACGCATTACATGGTTGGAGTTACATAGATATGTTTGTTTGGTAGGCATGACCATAGTCGATAGGTTAGAAGCTGGAAAGATCGTTGACTGGTGATGGAGGTCGGAAGGACCGTAGTCGGTAGGAGACAGGGGTTTAAAAGACTGTAGTTGGCAGGAGACCGGGGTTAGAAAGACCATTGTCTATTGATGGAGGTCGGATGGACCATAGTAGATGACGGAGGTTGGAAGGACTGTAGTTAGCAGGAGACCAGGGTCAGAAAGACCGTAGTAGTAGGGTGGTACTCTGGTAGAACTCTGGGCGTTAGGTAGTGGCCCAGCAGAAGCCCGGGCCAGAGGTGGTGTTCTGGTGGAACAGAGGGTCTCAAGTGGCGGTTAGGCGTAAGTACGAGCCTTAGGTGGTGGTCTGGTGAAGTATAGGGTCTCAAGCAGTGGTCCGGTGTAAATCTGGGCGTCAGGTGGTAGCCTGGTGGAGCATAGGGCCTTTAAGCAGTGGTTCGGCAGAACGAAGATATAGCACACAAGCAGACAAGAGAGAGAGAGTAGCATTCATAAGAGGCAACAAAGTTTTTACATGAAAACCCTTGAAAAAGGGGAAAAACCCACGGGGTCTGGCCCAGTTTGAATGAATCCACTAGTATTTGCAATCGATTACAAATGAGGCCCTTCCTTGGGAGAAGGCCTTGGCTTGATGTCACAAATATACATCATATAGAGTGCATTACATGGTGGGAGTTACAATATATGTGTTTATTTTGTCGGCACGACCATAGTCGATAGGATGGAGGTCGGAAGGACCGTTGTCTGATGATGGAGGTCAGAAGGACCATAGTAGGCGACAAAGGTCGGAAGGACTATAGTCGGCAAGAGATCGGGATCAGAAAGACTGTTGTCTGTTGATGGAGGTCAAAAGGACCGTAGTAGGAGACGGAGGTCAAAATGGCCGTAGTCGGCAAGAGATCAGGGTCAAAAAGACCGTTATCTGTTGATGGAGGTCGGAAGGACCATATTAGGTGACGGAGGTTAGAAGAACCGTAGTCGGCAAGAGATCAAGGTAAAAAAGATCGTTGTCTGTTGATGGAGGTCGGAAGGACCATAGTAGGCGACAGAGGTCAGAAGGACCGTAGTTGGCAGGAGACAGGGGTCAGAAAGTCTGCTGATGGAGGTCGGAAGAACCATAGTAGGCGACAGAGGTCAGAAGGAACTTAGTCGGTAGGAGACCGGGGTCAGAAAGACAGTTGTAGTAGGGCGGTACTCTGGTAGAACTCTGGGTATAAAGTGGTGGCCCAGCAGAAGTTCGGGCCTCAAGTGGTGTCCTGGTGTAGCACAGGGCCTCAAGTGGTGGCCCGGCGAAGGCAAGGGCCTTAGGTGGTGGTCCAGTGGAGCAACAGAGTCAGACGGTAGTCCGGCGGAGGTCAGAGCCTCAAGTGGTGGTCAGGCAGAGCAACAGTGTCAGGCGGTGGTCCGACGGAGGTGAGGGCCTCAAGTGGTGGCTCGGCGAAGGCAAGGGCCTTAGGTGGTGGTCCAGAACTTGAGGCCCTCACCGTCCGCCGCGGACAGCCGATCTTGACGTCGTTGTCCTGGCCTGGACCATCACTGAGGCCCTCACCTCCGCCGGATCACCGTCTGACACCGTTGCTCCGCCGGACCACCACTTGAGGCCCTCACCTCCGTCGGACCACCGTCTGACGCCGTTGCTCCGCCGGACCACTGCGCTGACGTCGTTATTGTTCCGCGCCTGGACCACCCTTGAGGCCCTATGCTCCACCAGGACACCACCTGACGCCTGAACTTCTACCGCGACCACCACTTTGAGGCCCTCACCTCCGCCGGACCACCGCCTAAAGCCGTTGCTCCGCCGGACCACTACTTGAGGTCCTCACCTCCGTCGAACCACCGTTTGACGCCGTTGCTCCGCCGGACCACCACTTAAGTCCTTCACCTTTGCTGAACCACCACTTGAGGCCCTCACCTACGCCGGACCACCGTCTGACGCCGTTGCTCCGCCGGACCACCACTTGAGGCCCTCACCTTCGCGGACCACCACTGAGGCCCTCACCTCCGCCGGACCACCACTTGAGGCCCTATTGCTCCACCGACCACCACCTGACGCCTGAACTTCTACCGGACCACCATTTGGAGGCCTGAATTTCTTCCGAACCACTGCTTAAAGGCCCTATGCTCCACGCAGGCTACCACCTGGCAGCCCAGATTTACACCGGACCACTGCTTGAGACCCTATACTTCACCAGAACCACCACCTAAGGCTCGTACTTACGCCTAACCGCCACTTGAGACCCTCTGTTCCACCAGAACACCACCTGAGGCCCGGGCTTCTGCTGGGCCACTACCTAACGCCTAGAGTTCTACCAGAGTACCGCCCTACTACTACGGTCTTTTCTGACCTGGTCTCCTGCCAACTACAGTCCTTCCAACCTCCGTCATCTACTATGGTCCATCCGACCTCCATCAACAGACAACAGTCTTTCTAAACCCGGTCTCCTGCCAACTAACAGTCTTTTCAAACCCCTGTCTCTACGACTACGCGTTCGACCTCCATCACCTGAACAACGATCTTTTCCAGCCTCCACCTTATCGACTATGTCATGCCTACCAAACAAACATTATCTATGTAACTCCAACCATGTAATCGCTCTATACGATGTACATCTATGACATCAAGCCAAGGCCTTCTCTCTAAGAAGGGCCTCATTTGTAATCGCCAAGAAATACTAGTGGATTCATTCAAACTGGGCTAGGCCCCGTGGTTTTTCCCCCTTTTTAGGGGTTTTCCACGTTAAAAACTCTGTGTTCTCTTATGAACGCTACATTCTCCCTCTTATCTGTTTGTGTGTTGGACTTTTCGTCAATGCTAAGACGTTAAGCTAAATATTTCTTCTACCGCCGCGAATACTTCCAGGACGCAACAATACCTATTTACTAAAATTTAGATAAATTATCGTAGTGAAGTTTTTCGAAAACTTTCTACATCATATACCTATTAAGATATGTAGAATTTGAGGTGATAGTGCATATGGTTCGGTAAATACCATTTAAATGAAATTTTGATAAGTAAGAATGTGTTTACTTTAAAAAAACGTAAAAGGAATAAAATTTTATGGTGCAGTGAACTCGGGCAAGGCTTATGGGCCTTGACATCTACTAGTAAGCAAACTTATGGATAGATTAAGCTATTTGCGTGATATAGCCTCACTAACAACTAACAAGTCATCCTAAAGAGTTTTATTTTTAGGACGACAATATCATTAATTGGACCCAACTAGTTAAGAATGGTCCAAAGAGGACCCATATGACTTATTAGATCAGTAATACTATGCCACTTTGTTGCTTAGATGATATATAAACCGACTCAATTCTTGAAGGTAGATCACATGAAGGCCGACCAATGCCATATAATTAGGGCTGTCAAAATTGGGTCATTGGTCGGGTTCGAATCCAACCCGGAATTGACCCAGCACTAGTTGACCCAACTCGAGTCCGACCCGTTTTTGCATACGGGCATCTTTTTCAACCCGACACGGCCTAATTGCGCCGAACTGAGTTATCATACGGCAATGACACCGCGGTTAGCTTCTGAAAGTCGACGATGAACTGGACCATTGAGGCTGTTAGGCGGGCAGAGCATCAGCGGCTAGCCATTGGCGGCACCTGACACCGGCGGTGGTGGGCACTCGACGCGATGGAAGGCTCTCGGGACAAGACGTTAGGCCAGTCGCGACACGGGCAGACGCGATCAGCTCTAGCACTCAAAGTGACGAAGGGCAGCGCGGACGCGGTCAGTGAGTTTTTCCTGGGTTAACACGGGTTGAGTTTGGGTTGCCGGGTCAACCCGAACCAGACCATTTTTTCAAATGGGTCGAATCCGGGAACCCAAACCCGACCTATTTGTGAAACGGCGTTGACATAATCGCAAATTTTTTGGGTTTGGGTTCAAGTCGGGTTTTCGAGTCGTGTCAAATATTGACACCGTAGCCAAAATGATTGAAGCTAAAAAAGTGGCAAAAAAAGTAGAAGTTAGAAAGCTTTCAAATAATGATAGCCAAAATTTTGATACTTACCGCCAAGAGTTAATAAATTCTTAATTTGTCAAAACTCTTGCTGATCGAAAACATCCAAATGATTAAGTATAAGATGCCTTGAATAAATAAAACATGAGCTAGTCATAAGCTCTCAACTCTCTTCTAGCTCTACCTATTTGGTTGATTGTGCTGACCTACATCATTTGCTTCATTCGTTTATGTTTTGCCTTTGTAATTATTGATTGGCTTGGCAGGTGTGATTGTTGCTTTGCTTGGCATCCTGCCACTTGTGCGAGGAATCTTTCAAACAAGGGCATTTCGGTTGTCACTTTGGGAACGGCTCTGTTCTTCTTTTTATTCTTTGTATACACTTATATCGTGTAAGTCATGCCCAATTTGATAAAACTTTATTTTCTTTTATATTGGTCCATTTTACTGGGTAAAGTCGTATTGAAGGTTACAACTGGTTGCCTTTGCTACAGACACCCGGGCTGGAATCTGTCAGCCGTACAAACATCTGGTTTCAGTCAATAATTGCAACAAGAGATTTTATCCACTTTGATGTACGCCTTATGCTCTGTTTCTTCTCGTCTGCACTTAAAACGTAAGAAACATTGCTTAATTTTTTCTTTCTGCTTGAGTAAGTGCTCATATTCCAAATTAAACCTACACCTTAAATAGGTTTTCTTGGATATCTTTTGTTCAAAATGGAGTGGATATATGCCCACTCCTTTTGATTCTGCGTTCATACAAAATTGAATACTGAATGTATATACAAGGCCCACTACTTTTTGATTGAGATGCGTTAGTTTTGATACTGGGACAACAAGAATAGTTCTATATTAATATTAAGTTGTGGTATCTATTAAGCGGGATTTTAGACTGTAGGAAAAAATTTTTGGGTCTTGATATATTAAAGAAATTTTGGTCAAATATTGTCTCAAAATAGTTGTATTTATTGAGATGATGGCAATAATTTTTAAAAGTTAATGTTAATATTTACCGCATGCACTCCTTTCAAAATAAAATTCGTGATTTTGAGACTCCTTTGGCAGAAAATTTGGCAAGCAATATCCAGAGCTAATTTTTCCTTCCTTCCTTCCTAATTTTTTACTGTGATTTTCTTTATTACGAGTCTTTTATATCGTTAAGATGCCTCTAACTATTCTTATTCCAAACATACACACAGTTTGCTTAAATAACCTGTGATTTTGCTGTCAGTGGAACATGTGGCCAAATTCTTGAGGGGTAATTTTTCACGATCATTAGTTTACATGGTAATAATTTTCCTGTTGGCTTACAATGCATTTTGTTAGTTATTATGGAATGAATGCTTTGTCAATTAATACTATGCTGTTATTTTGTACAATCATCAAGTCATACTTTTTGTTTTCTTGTTCTTTAGACGCAAAATTGATTTATGTGTTGGAGAATGAAAACTCTCTCTTCGTACCATCCCACAATAACAGACTATGAAGAAATCATGTAAACAGCTTTATTATATATCCATGTTCTGCGGGATGAATTTTTTGTGTTTTGATATTATTTATTATGATATAATGGCTCTTCATTTAGATCTTAAGACTTTTCCAACCTGCATTCTGTTTACAGAAGATTTAAAGAGAGTTTTATTTAGATACTAGTTATAGTTTGTAATTTCTTTATAGACATTCATCTAAATTTTAGATTGTAAGTTAAAATTTATGGTTGCTGATTCTTTTTCTAGGATATTTGGAGCAACCTTGTCTGTTTTCGTGTAGTGACGAACGCAACTACTTGAGTAATCGTTAGTTCAAATAGTGAGATTGCACTTGGGCTTCCTATCTAGTAATCTCAGTCATCTGTGGTTTATCTAATTCTATTTGCTTTATTTTTGTTCTTTTTTGCATCTGCACCATAAAAATGCCCTTTCTAATAACGCTCCCTCTGATATACTCGTATTTTGGCATCCAGATGGCAGCGGAGCAGTTTGCAGACAGTTCATGTACTGCGCAGTCAATATTTGTCATTGTTACAGGGAATTTCTGAATATTGTTATTTGTAAATCATCAACAACAACAACAATAACATTAAGCCTTTGTTCCACTACGTCTGGGTCACTACAGGAATCATTTTTTTGCCCATTGTGTCCATTACAAAGTCAAATTCTATTCAAATCTAAATAAAGATAAGACATTACTAATATTTTTCTAACCAGTCTTTTTAGGTCTACCTCTACTTTTCTTACATAAGTCAAAATTAAACCTCAACTTTCCAAATCGGGTCCATCGAAGGCCCTCCGATCTATGTACACTTCTCACGTAGATCTTAAACATTTTCAAATTCACTTCTAATATTTTCTTTTTTATTTTCTTGTGGCAGCTACGAAACTTATGTACTAACATGCCTCCTGCCAAACTGCTGGTTTCACAAGAACATCTGGGCCAAGATTGGCCTAACGCCAACCCCTACATATATCGCCTATGCCCCTTCCTTAACACTCCTATTCTCAGTTTATCCAGAGATGTCGTTCAGGTGGAAACATGTGATGAGAGTGAAGATGAATACTCCAGAACTCTTAAAGAATCTTCTTTTGAATGAAGGTGGATACTTTTCTTACAAATGCCCGTTTATTTTAGTTAGACATTCTAATTGTGGATCTCCATCTATACACGGTCACTAGTAAACGATCCGGATCTTAGTAATTGTATTGGAGAAATCATTCAAGTAAGCTTGTTCTACAACGTTGCATTTCTTAAATTCTATTAGATATATTCTTTTACAAAGTTTGGACGTCTTTGAGAGAGGAACAAATATGGAAATATATTTAGTTAGCTTGTAGTGTTAAAATTATAGTGAGATCATGATAACATTTTTACTTAGAGGGAAGTTTTAGAAGAAGTGTTTGTGGCCACCTACTTTGATCTCTGGAGATTAGTTTCTAATAAATTGGTGACTTTTTTGGCAAGTTTGGTCGGGTGCCATAAGATTTTGATTGAGTAATTGGATGACTTTGCTTGAAATCTAGTTGAGTTTCATGGTGTTTTAATGGCTTTTGGATGATTGAAACTTGGCAGTAAAATTTCATATATTCTCTAGTAATTTTCATTTAATGTGGATTACCCATCCTTACCTATCATTTTAGTCATGCAGAGAATCTCTTATTCAATGATGACATATGTTGTCAAAGTGGTTTTTAGGTTCTACACCTTATGTCACTAGAAGTCTAAGGTTCTTTTGAAACAGACTTTATTGCTTTTTAAAATAAATTTTTAATTTTTTTAAAGCAGCAACAAAAAAAAAAAAGAGACTTAAAGCTTGTCCCAAATGAATTAAAATATGGAGCTTAGGCAGGCCTTGGGAGAAGTTCTATTGATTCTGCCATTATTTGTTTTTCATTGCTCTGTTTGGCAAATCTTTCCTCTTACTGGATTATGATGAAAACACACTGCTGAACGTATCGAAATTGGAAATTCGCTTTGAATTGACATATTCTGTTTTTGCATTTAAAGAAGCAAAATGAGGCAAAGAAAGTAACCAAAAAATGAAGGTTAATATCAAGCGGGCCTCTCTAAGATATAAAATTTTGTAATGCAGTGAGGCATGTTAGAAGTTGCTTGACCTATTTGTTCTGATTTATCAAATGATTTCAGTTAGGTTATTTGGGACGGCTTTCTTCACTGCCTTTCTAAGGTTAATTTTTTAGTATAAAAAATTTTTTGAATTAGAATGATTTGTACTAAAAAACTGTTTTAAAACAAAGAGCAAAAAAATTCATCCCAAATGAAACTTTAATCCTTCTACCTAAAGCATGCAAGATCAAGAATGCATAACAGAAATAGATAGATGTTGAGACATGGTTAATCAAGCTTCTCAAATGTGAACTGAATTGTGCAAGCAAATATAATTCTTCTTTTTGATGAAACTGATAATCTTGTTATACGATTTTACTATGAGAAATCATTTAGGTAAAACTAAAGAACGAGGTTTGGTTTTGACGTTAGTTAGCTATTGAAAAGCAACCATTAAACTATCATCATCAACAACGCCTTATTGGGTGTTAAAAACGTTTGCAGTTTCTCTATAAGTGGAACTCATTGTGAACTTGCTCCTTCCTGATTTTCTGATTTGATCAGCCATCAAAGCATTTTGCAGCTCCTTGCTATCTCTTGATTGTGAGCGCGTTTCTTCCAGAGAAGATTTAGGCTTCGTTTTGGGGATAAACTTTCTTTACTGTTTGGATAAATTACTTTTCAGTGCAAAAATCTATTGAAAAAAATATAGAAAAAAAACCAGTGAATTAAATTATCTCCATAAATAAATCCTTAACAGTTACTAGAAAAAAAAGCAACTTAGGATGTCATCATGGAAGTTGACATTTCAAAGACTTTAATATTGATATATTTGATACGCTAGATAAAAGGATAAATTGACTGTGACTGCCAAATCTCTTCAAGTCATTCCTATAAGTAAGAAGATGCATAGGACTTTTTAGAACATTTAGACCTAAGGTACATTCCATTTCATGTAAGAGAGAGGAGAGAGATGATGAGAGAGAATGAGAGAGAGAGAGAGAGAGAGGAGTTTGCTTGAGATTTTTTTTAATTTTCAAAATGATCATGAGAGATTGCCAGGAGAATCTACACCTAAGTCTTGTACAAGAAAAATAATTAATTTATATTATAAGCATATTCATAGATGTATTTCCTAACTTTCAATGATTAGAAGTGAATGACTCCCTCTTTAACTAAGCGAGTGGTTCATTCAGCATTTCTATTTAGGTCAATTGGCCCTTAGTGTTTTGGATGTTGCTAATTTCTTTTTTCTTTTCTCTCCATTCTATAGCAGGTTGTTTATAATCTCATTGCAATATAGCTATATCGAGAACTCGTAGGGCAAATAGTTCATACATTTGGATTAATGTACAATTAATTGAAGAGAGGAAGATTTCCTCTTATGGAAAAGATATGGTTCTCTTTTATTGTAGTTTCCTTACTTTTTACTTCCACCACATTATTATAAATTCAAATTTTCATTATTACACGATTAATTATATTTTTAATATAGAATAAAATATGAATTCTAAGCCTCATCAAATTTTAATTATAATTTTAACTATTTATCTATATTTTTTTATTGCATTAAAAAAACTATTATGATAAATTTAAAATTTAAAAGTGCTTATTTTCTTATATATTTTGGCCTATGTTAAAAAAGATAAAAATAGACTAAAAACAGACTTAGGCTTCTTTTGGGACGGCTTTTTTATTGCTTTATAAAATGGAGGTTTTAGTTACAAAATTAAAAAAATTTTGTACTAAAATTCCGTTTTTAAAAAGTAATAAAAAAAGCCGGTCCCAAAACAAAGCCCTTAGATTTATAACGTATTAGGAAATGACTTTTCTTTAGGTTCCAATAAACTATTTGTACTTTAAAAACTTATTTTATAAAAATAGTAAAAAAAATATCCAAATGAATTTGTTATCATTTATTGTAATTTTTTATGCATTTAATAATTGATTAAAATTTTAATAATAATATTTAATAAATGTTTAAAAAAATCATAAAATTTAAACTTATAATTAGCGTGCCGGCCCACATAATGTTTCCATTATAGATATTACAAAAGCCTTTTAATGATGAGATTTAGCCATTATGATTAGCTAATAAAAAAACAACTGACCATTACGAGCAAACGTGAACATTTTGCTACAAAAATAGAAATTGACTTTTTATTTCAGGTGTTTAGGAATAAAATTGAATTCAAAATATCTCCAATAAAAAATAACCTTCCCTAATATTCACCAACTCTTAATTAAAGAGGAAAGCCTAGACAAGTATTTGAACTAGTAGGGCTCTTGCCCTCGCCCCTTGTGTTGGAAAAATAATTGGGTTTCAGACACCGGATGACAGTTCCGGAGACCCAATAAAAATACACCACAACACCTACCCGTATGAGCTCGGTACTTCACAAAGTACCGAGATTCTAGTATTACGTGATACTGTGAAGTACCGAATGGTAAACTGTTGTCTGGTCCTGTCTGAACCTAATGAATCTATATCCTTCACGTTGAACCCAAGCTCTTCACACCTTATCTCCAAAAAACCTCATGATTATGCATCACCTTTCCTGATGCGCGTGCATCAAAGCTTCCAAATGGATCATTGGCTCGTGCTCACACGTTGGACCAATGCACGCGGTTCACACTACCTTTTTAACTTTAATTATTATGCTCAGCTTTCCGTTATTTCCCACATATCATAGTTACCGCAATCTAAGTTAATGACAGTATGCACTTTTTTGGCTTTTCTAGATATAGAATACTTTACTGTTTTATCTTTCTGCATGAGAAGAAGGAGACGCAGTTCAATGAAAATATACAACTCTGGCTTTAGCCTTTTGCACTGTTCCATTGCCTTCTTGTTAGTTTTCCTTATTTGAACTGACTGGGCACACAGGCACCTCTTCGTGCTCAATGCACTTAGAGCGCGTGCTTCTCTCACACTCGTGGTGACCGCCAGAGCCCGATCGGAGCTGATCAAACCGAACCCGCAGCATCACGACCTCCGGGCTGTAGGTAAGATGCCAGAGACTAGTGCAAGCGCTGCAGCGAGCGGTGATTGACCGTAGTTTGGAGGCCGCTTCTGGCCCTGCGCAACCCGCTGGACGTTTGAAAAACACGACTTGGACGACATAAGCTAGGGCTGTCACGAGCGATTCTCAACACATACTATACGCACGAGCATCCGTGAGGACATCACGACGCGCAGGGCAGGGCCGGCAAGAACCAACAGGTTGGGCAGACCTGCTCGACAATAAAACCACTCTGGTTGAAGGTGTCACGACCCGCACCGACGGGGTACGGCAGCCCGCACCGAGCCGGATCGGCGACGAAAGAGGACCTTTCTTAACCAAGGATCTGGCTTTGGGATTAGGATATAAACCTGATTTTCATAATTCTTAACCAACAAAGCACAGACAGAACAACAGAGCTACCTAAAAACATCAAATGCAGCGGAACAAAAATCTATCTTTTCATTTCCTCAAAACTAATCATCTTACAGAACAGTACATGGCTTTCAACAGAAAGAAGACGAACAGAAAAAGCCATGACATGTACCAAAATCAAAAGTACAAAAGCTACCTAATCTGATTCAGGACTCTGAAACCTAGTTCCTGAACTTCCTTGCCTCTTTCCCCAGAACTGTAAAACAGAAAGCAAGGGTGCGCCTCAAACAAGCTCGAGCAAAGCAACAAAACCACAATCTAAATTCTCG
>NW_021319517.1:353363-454720 GCF_001605985.2 Dendrobium catenatum | reverse complement strand
GAGGTGAGGGCCTCAAGTGGTGGTTTGGCGGAGCAACGACGTCAGGCGGTGGTCCGGCGGAGCAACGGAGCCAGGCGGTGGTCCGGCGGAGCAACGACATCAGGCGGTGGTCCGGCGGAGGTGAGGGCCTCAAGTGGTGATCCGGCGAAGGTCCGGCGAAACTCCGGCGGTGGTCGAGGAGGAGCTTCTTCCTTCTCTTCTCTTCTTGCTTCGATCCCCCCCTCAAGAGAAATGAGGGGTCTATTTATAGATTTTATGGAGTGGCATGGCCCGTAAATAGGCAATAGATCAGGGTAAATGGGGAGTGGTTGAATGGACGGCCGATGTTGAATCCCTTGATTGTGGGCTGTTCGTCAGACAATTGAAGGTCTTAATGATGTCGGAATTCAGCGATCTTGGGCTCGTTGAATTCGTCTCGTCGAGCCGCTCGATTTGACTATAAGCACGTCATGTTTGGAAACCATTTGGTAATCCAAATCGTGGTTTGAACCTTCCAATAGCGCTTCGGGTCCTTGATTTGGACTTGTTTGGGCTTGTATTGAGTCGAATTTGGTGTCGTTGGATTCGTATTTCCGAGACTCTCAATTCGACTGTAAGTTTGCTGAAATCGGAGTTGAGATGGTCTCCGAATTAATTTTTGAAGTTCCCAACTTGATTTTGCCTCGAGATTCGTGCCTGATCAAGATAATTTTTTGAAGACGTATCAGGTATAGAACTTGGTGTGCCTAAGTCAGTTTTACAACCTCAAGCCCCCACGCTTTTTTGATCGACATACCATAATGCTCTAATAAAAAGCCACCAAAGTCGATAAGAAGTTGATCAAACAAAAGTAAACTAGCATAACAAGACCTATGATCGAAGTGAGATTGTGTTCTCCCTATGGAAGTAGCATGTGCCCAATCAGCAACGGTCTATTCTACCATTCAACGGGGCTATAAGCTCTCAAAGCAAAGGTCGGCACATGTCCTAAGAATTTGATCAAGTTAATCATTAGTAAATAATATCCTAAGAATATAAAAGATTCTAATATGTACTCTCTCCTCTTGGCAGGAGAAAAAATCAAAGGGGCCAATAAAAAACCATCAAAGAGAGTATTTTGTCAGGCTCAATGATCACTATATTGAGGATAGGTCCCTTCATAACGACCACCATCGTATGTCTAGTCCTAATATTTCTATCCTCTAGGCAAAGTCGGAGAATTTCATTTAGATTGATCCTAACAACATCCAGCTAATATGCTTTTGAAGAGGTGGGATCATTAATATTCGGATTTGACAAAATAATAAAATTGGCACATGATCGGATTAAAACTATTTTCAATAGCATTTATGCATATAGGCAACCCAATAATATTATACCTTTCTTCCCGTTCAACTAATTGATCAATGGTTTGTATTTTTTCTTAGCTTACCCACAAAGTGCAGATAGATTCATGGTTGTATCAAAATGTAAAACCTAAGGAAAAATGAGCTATGGTAAAATGTTATCTATGCTAGTAAACAAGATAAACTAGATGTAATGCAACCTGATTTGCCATTTGATATTAGGAAATCAATCTTTGCAGGAATCAATTTTCAAACTATCAATCTAGCCAATAATGACAATCAAGCTAACAAAAGAATGTACTAGTTGCATAGCAGTCGTCGCAAGCAAGATTCAATCTCACCAAAGGTAGAAAAATAAATTGTTCAGGTCAATACAAATCAAGGATTGGTTTGCAATGGGCATTCAAATCATGAAAAATGTGTACAAAACATAAACATATGCTTGAGGTTAGCCAAATTTCAAATATATCTACAACCCAGCAGCCAAAATGAACATGTTATGGCTGCAAATATCATTTGTTTTCCAACATAGAATCATGTTATTATTTGGATATGCCATAAGGAAGTAAAATATAAAAGAGAGAAGAAAATATGTAATGCTTAAAAATATGCAACTATTATGTCTACAATGGAATGCTCCGACAACAAAGTAACTTTTAAATCCACTGAAACAATAAACTCTTGGTTTGCAAGCATACAAGTTGCTTAAATAAAATATAGAACGCAAATGTTTCGTGAACACGAGTGCTTCAACTTGCAGTGAAACCCAGTGAATACCTGTCAAAATGTAAATTATGAAAATCTAAATTCATGGTAAAATCTCATCACAAACCATTAATGGCAAACTGACATAAGAAACAGGTAATTCATGGCATGCATTTTTTTAGGTTGATTTTATTGTCCGGAAGGGAAGGTGCAAGGCAATTTGAGGATGAGACATAATGCATGTTATTATGAAGAATTATTAAATACAAATGCCTATCAATAGCTTCCATGAATAATAAGCCTTCTCGATATTCCAAGCATGGTGCATGCACGTAAAGAGATGATAAAAAAATCAAAAGTAGATCTTAAAAATAATTCATAAATGTCAAAAGACAAGAAAAAGGAAAATAAAGGGCAAGAAACAATAGAAGAAAGCATTAGTCATGCTTCTGAAAGAAATTTTTGTACCCATGCATTAACAGAAAAGTGAATAGTCTGCTTATCCAACCGCAGAGAACTTGAGCTCCTGCCTGAAGTTGCAGAAGCTCCTGGTCTTGGTGCTGCATAAAGCTCCCTCGTCAGTCCAAGGAAACAATATCGAGGTCACGAAAGCTAGACAAACATAAGGTAAACATGCACTTTTCCACCTGAACTTTGAGGCCTTGGCTGCACTCTTGTTGGCGTCGATGAAGCTCTAGAAAATACTCTAGCTGATTGGGAAGAACTGGCTGAAGACATCATCTCAACAGAAAAATCCGGGTCCTTCAAAAACATAACGAAAGGAACTTAGACAGCCATATTTAACTGCTCAAGAGTATTTTCAAATATTCCATTGAAACCAACAGGGAACAACTTCAGCTAAACCTTCTCTAAAACCAGCATTAGCTTTCAGTGAAAATCTTTATAAAAACACCAAATGTTGAAACCATCCAATAGAGATAAATTAATCATGAGCATCCCTAGATTACTTCATATGTTCATAATAGTAAGAAAAAGGGATATGTCAAGATATGCTAGTAAGCAAAAGTTTCCAACTGGTTGATACATGATGATAATGAGCAAAACTTCTCAACTCATTGACAAAGAATTTTCAATATAACCAACAGATTCTCGGTTTCGGATATGATTAAAAGTTTATTTCAATTTCATACAACAATTCTCAAAAGCATCCGTGTTTCACAAAAAATACCAGAAAGATTTTAGAAACGCATTAAGATTTAGCAATTGGACAAAATAGAAAAATGGAATATGCTTGTTATCATGAGAACCAAATAACTTGTAAATTTGCTACTTATAAATTATGTAGCACCAAGATGAAGCTAACAAGGTCACATACCAAAGAGTAGCATCAACATTTGCATCATTCATCAAGCGCAACTCTCCATGCAAATCCATTAATGACTCATAATCTCTTTAAAATCAATAGAGAATAAATATGAAGCTTAATTTAAGGTCTCTTGATGGATAGATGAGCAATACCAAATAATGAAATAAAAATTTTTAAAATTTACTTTATTTCAGATCTACTACTTGACTTATTTGGACAATCTAAAATTTTTCATTTATAGGAAGCTTTAAATTTTATTTTTCACTTTTTTTTAATTAAGGCAAGTCATCAATTTATATAATAGTGTTTAATTGACTCCTAAGGCATTTCAAAGTTCTCTGGGATTGAAAAATACTAACAAATAAGATTTTGATTTATATTTTAAATTCGTTTAATAAAATTTACTTTTTTTAATACTACAAATTTCATGTGAAAAGGTTTGGAGATTGGTCTAATTTTAGCTGAAGCTTCGTGGCTGCTCTCCTAGAGCTTCGGTGAATTCTTAATTATCTTTCCTCACCCTTATTCCTTCTCTTTCCCAAAAGAATTCTCATCTCCTCTATATAATCTCAATCATAGCTTCCTTCAAGCCCAAAACATATCAAAGCCTTTCAAAACTCTACCAAATATTCATCTACATCCCTCGTAACCTCAAGACTTGAACTCTCCTATAATTCTAAGATATCCTAGCCAAAAGCCAAATATAAAAAGATAATTTTCTGATATGAGCAACCAAATTAACCACTCCTTAACCACTAATCTAAAATCCATAAAAAAACTAGCATTAGTTCCCTAACATCCTAAATATTTAATCTAAAACTTCTCCCCTTTTCTCCAAGGAAAATTTTCCTATTAATAGCTTAAAAGTTTTAGCACCAAATCTAATGAAAATCTAAATAATTATTTCACCACCGCTTAAATAATCCTAGCAACACCACTCTAAGGGGACACCAATCAAATTGTTATCTTCACTAAAAAAAATCTTATAGATCCTACATCATATAGGTATCAGAGTTAAGAGCTTAAAAGAAATCAAGGCTAAAGAGCTTAAAATTTTCCTATTAATAGCTTAAAAGTTTCAGCACCAAATCTAATGAAAATCTAAATAATTGTTTTTTCACCACCGGTTAAATAATCCTTCCACCACCACTCTAAGGGGACACCAATCAAGTTGCTATCTTCACCAAAAAAAATCTTATAGATCCTACATCATATAGGCATCAGAGTTAAGAGCTTAAAAGAAATCAAGGCTAAAGAGCTTGAAGGCACACGTTGCTCTCACCAAGATATGATTTTTTTCAAGGCTAAAAAATTTGAGGTACCTTTAAAAATAATATTTGTTTTTTCCTCAAAAAAAAATCATTGCTATCCAAAAGCTTTAAGTTTTTTTTATTTGGTAATTTATTCAAAAAAATTAAAATTTGCACATTATTTGACAATTCTATAGAAATTTGTTTTCATAAAAGTTATTATCACCATTAAAAAAAAAAAACTTAACCAAATACTTATGTGAACCTACCATTTCCTCAAATTTTGTGTGATGTTGTAAATAAAAAAGGATGTGTTCCACAAACAAAAGTCTTATAATGAATTAAAATTAAAACAAAATAGCTAAAAATTATATTTATGTGATTATAAGTTTTATGCATTTATTACTATTTGAAAATATTGCTTGCTTTGTGAATTTCATAAAAGAGAAAAAGATTCTTTATTACATGCAATATAATTTATTGGGTTAAACTTTATGTTTTTAAGGCTAAATAGAACTTTGTCAAAAAAACATAAACAATTTAAAGAGAGTTTGAGATATAAGTGGTCTTCTACTACTTGAAAGTTCTCTTAACCTCAATTTTACTTTGATTATACACATATATTCATTTTTCTTCTCATCTAAAGCATTTCCCTCTCATATTTATCTCATTCATTATTTAAAAATAAAAAATAAAAAGTACTACACCCTGCAAATCAACATGTTTTCTAAAACTATCAACTTAGATCAATTTGAAAAAATTTAAAATAATGTGAACAAGTTCATCACATCAAAAAAAGAAAATTGGCTGATATTGATGAAAAGTTGAATGTCTTTTAAAACATAATCCAAACTCTTCAGGATCAACTACAAAACTTGATTGTTATATTCCAAAACTCATATGAGCCTAAATATAGTGGTGATCAATTTTGAAGACTTCCAACACAACTTTACAACCAAGTTGTGTTGACTGTAAAGAGGAGCAATCAAAGAGCATCAGGAGTTCTGTTGGAGATAAAGACCTTGGGATGCTTGGATGTGCAACATATGTTTAGATCAGAGCCATTGGATTAACTTTTAGTCCTTATATAAGGTTTGTCCTCAAAATTAAGGGAGGCATTACTATTTTATCGATATGGTGAGGAGTGTGTGGGATTGTTCGAACCGAACCATCAAAGACCAAGAGCTACTTTGAGAGGGAATCCAGGTGACTTCAACTCTTTGTGATTATGGCCAGGTGGGAGTAAACCTAACTCCTTAAATAATGGCACTTCGTCATGTATTCAAGTTGCAATATTTTATTTACTAGTTTTCTCTACCATGTGATTGTTGCATAAAACGTGTTAATACTTCCGTAATAATTAGAATATTCAAGGGATAATTTAGAAATCTATATTAGTTAAACTCTTATATTATACATTAAATGTGATGATTGTGTGCAAGCTGAGTACCTAGCAGAGATATTACTTTGAGAAAAAACAACGTTCTCTATAGAGCAGCTGTTTTACAGGCGTCAAGCCAACTGAGAAAGATATGATCATGGACTTAATTGAATGGAGTGAACATATTGTGTGCATGTGCTCAACTCAATTGAACTTTTGTCAAACCAACCAAGTTGAAACTTTCTTATTTCCTTTGCACATATTGTTTATATCTGTGTAATACTATTGTCTTTAACGTTTTAGGTATTCTTTTCATTGAGCACACATGCTCGTTGTTTATAACTCAAGGTGAACAGTCAATTCTGGTCTAACAAGCAAAGATGAGTTCAAGGAAGTCCAATCAGTAGGGTTTCAATTGGAGTCGAGTATGGCGTTATTTCTTCAAGAGAATTTTGTGCTTAGCAGTTAAAGTTTGATCTATTTGTAAGGCAATAAAGTTGCGTACTTCATCATTATTCCTGGGATCATCTCATGGAATTGAGAATCCTGAATTTTCATTTCAAAAAATTGTGTTGTTTGGATTCCTTTGTATCTATCTATGTTACAGTTATTCCAGTGATCAAGTAAAAGCAAAAAGTGTACAACTCAGGCTTGGCTAACCAAAAGAACTTGACAAATTGAGGCTAGATAAGCTCTTGACATGGTAATTACATTGGAGTTTAACTCTTGAGAATTTATGCGGTACGAGCCAAACCAAGTGATAACTTTCAAGTTTCCATTAAATCATTCACAAATTAACTTTAGCGGCTCACAGTTGGGTTCATCACAATTTCAAAGATTCAGTTGATTGCTGCCAGGCATATTTACTTCACATTCATGACATAGAACATAATGTAATCTGACACATGGAGAAGTTTATTTTTAAGGAATTTCTTGGCATTTTCTTTGCAGACATACCTAGTCTTCCTCCTGACCAACAAGTGGAATTCACAAAACAAAGTGATGCCAAGAACGACAATGATTTCCAAATTGCCTTACCAATGAAAAGCTACAGGAAATGAAGAGTCAGTTGTATGACTGGTTGAACAATGATTCATTCACCCAGGTACTTCACCTTTAAGAGCACTTGTTCCATTCAAAAAGAATAAGGATGTAGCTGAGTTCATTGGTAGATCCAGGGCATGTCAAGTGGTGAAAGCAGAGAACTCGAAATCAAACAAAATTTTGCAACTTTTGCTCATTCCAACTTGAAATAGAAAGACATCTTGTTGAGTTTGGTGGTCAAATTGGCTAAGTCATCTCAAAGCTGAGATAATATTTGGGCAATCGTAGACAGGCTGGCAAAGAGTGCATAATTTTTGCCTATTCAACAAGCTTTCTTAGTTGACTAGCAGATCAAATTATCTGATGATTCAATTGTGCAACTTCATGGCATGCCTAAGACCATAGTTTCCAATTGAGATAATCATTTCTTATCGAGATTGTGATAGCAAGTAGGAGAAGCTCTGGTAACCAACTTTATTTTAACATTAATCCTCACCTTCAGACTAACGAGCCAATATTATAGTATAATACAAAATCTAGAAGATCTAAACAATAAGTGTGTTCTTAATTTCAGAGGATATACGAAGTGGTATCTTTGATAGAATTAACCTACAATAACAGTTATACGTTGAGCATTGGAATAACGCTATTTTATGCATTATACAAGCAAAAGTGCAAATCACCTCGAAGATAGACTGAGATAGGACAGTCAGCATTTCAAAGACTTTGGTTGTCAACAAAATTACTAAGAAGAATGAGGTGATTTGGGAATAAGTAATTGTAACGCAGAATTGATAGAAGAAACATCATGACAGGAGGCACAAAAGATACATTTTGACATGGGTAACCCTGTTTTCCTCAAAGTGAGCCATGGAAGGCAATAAAATGATATAGATAGCTCAAGAAGCTTAAGCCACATTAATTGGGTCATTCGAAATATCATCTCAGATAAGACCACTCACTTTTAGATTGATTCTACCTCCTCAACTAATTGGAGTGCATAATATATGCAAAGTGTCTACTCTGAAGAGATATGTACTAAAGCCTATAAATGCAATTCAATATAACCACAAAGAGATGCATGTGCAACCTTAATTAGGCCATGAAGTTATACTCGAGCAAATATTGTCATGCTATCAATATCCATTCCGGAGGCTTGAATTAACAAGGCCTGAATGAACAGTCAGGAGCTTATTTAAAATTTCTAACAATATTGCCATGCTATCAAGATCCATTCCGGAGGCATGAATTAACGAGACCAGAATGAACAGCCAAGAGCTTATTTAAAATTTCTAAAAATTATTTCCAATTTACTCAAAAAGCCACTCAAACTCCAAATATATTTTAAGGAAAAATAATATGATTGTTTTAAAAAAATATATCTATCTCTCCGAGTGTCACGCCTACACTATATGTTCTCTCCTCTTCTATTCATTTCAATTCTTCGAATAATACATGTATGCATTTGCAAATAGTAGGGTAGGGTGAGTCATAACACAACTCAGTAAGCATATAATACTTCTAAATTATAGTAACACTATGGTTTTTGAAACAATATGCATACTTGTTATAAAATAATAACTCTATTTAAAATTAATTTTTTAATGACCATAAATAATATACTATGCACATATCAAGTCTTCTAATTTTTTTATAATTAATATAACCATCACATGAAATGCCACTAAAATAGTACCAATTAATGTACTTCAATTTTCATTTCTACTTAAAATTTTGAGGAAGAAATTTTTGCAAATGGAGGAGTGTAATGACTGAACACTTCTAATTTTGTGAATTTCGACTCTAATTTTGATTGAGGATGTTTATTTATTCATTAAACCAATGTGTTGACTTGAAAATGTTTATTTATTCATTAAACCAATGTTTTGACTCAAAATTAACTTAGTTGAACCAATTTTGAACCAAATAGGCAAATACTATATGGTCAAGCAATTCGATGTGTAACAAAGTATTATGGTGAGTTTCCAAGGGACGTAGTAGGATATCTAGTTGTTAATAATACTCAGTGGTTGGGTAGTTAAGCCTGTGACATTTGATAATCCAAGTAGTCAACTTGCCCGATAAGTCGAATACTTGTTGAAAGGATTAGAGTTGAGTTGTTCCTGGGCAATTAGCTTTGTCGAATTATTTTGGCAGGTGTAGAGTCTAACAGTAGTCTCCACTATGAGAATAAGCCTTCCAACAGTCTATTATTATTGGTATCTTATGCAAACCTCCCACATCCCATCAATATCAGGTCAACTGACACCATTGTCATTATTTAGCAAGGCTAATCCAGTTGTCTTCCTTGCCCTTTGCATCTCATTTGGAAGCTATAAAGACACCTATCATCACCTCTTTTATCAATGGCTGCCACCCTACCCTTCCATAGTTGTGGCCATGAATGTGGTCTCCGCCATCTTCAATGGTTGCAGGAAAAGATCAATTGAGGGACCTACTATAAATTTAGTTTTAGAAGAAAGGAATCAACTAAAGAAGAATATAGTGCAACACGGCCTATGCTAAACAACCCACTTAGTAATTTCACAGGTGATAATTCAGCCATAAAAAATAGCAACAAAAGTAAATGATTTCCTAGAATGATAAAGGATTTCAAAAAATAGAGGGGTCAAAACAAAAAGGACTAGGGGCAATTTACTCTAAGACAATATGATATGTTATATGATCTTATACAAGTTGTATTACAACTGATTTGCAATATGAATATGACAAGCCTGTTTATGTGAGAGTTTGTAGTTTTTTTTTTGTTTTTGTTTTTGCGCTCATATCTTACCTTTGCATGGACAGATGTTTTATTTGCAACTATAGAAGCTCGCCTTTGTATGATTCATGCATGTAATCTATCCATCAATCAATTAAAATATATACCCAACCCATTAATGCATCAATATCATAGTTTTTTTCTCTGAGTAGTATAATACCAATTTCATTCAAACATGTCGACTAATTGTTCTCATGTTTATAAGCCAAATTATGGGGTTGCTTGGCCAAAAGTTTTAATAGTGAAATGCAACTTCTTTTCCAACATTCAAACTTCTTTGGTGTTTCGTTTAAAGCAAAAAAATATGAAGCAATTTTTTTAGAGATTTGAAATACCTCAAAATCCTTATTTTCCATGTATTTAAAAATAGCCCAAATAGGGTGATTTTCACATCTTATGTTACGGCCACTCGCGATTCCGATTTACCACCACCCACCATCATTCATCGACACCTACCATCACTCATCACTCGTTGTTGATTGCTACCACTCATCACCGCCACCCACCACTTTATATAATCGTCAATATAGACATCTTTTAGCCTCAACCACCATATGTTTCCCACCCCATTGACGCCTTGCTACCCCCAAACCACCATCTGCCACCACCCCAACCACCGCCCATCGCATTTCAATGTGATTTCAATGCTATTGAAATGTGTCATATATATATATATTTATATATACTATATTATAATATATATATTATATATATATATACTATTTCTAAACGCATAATGATCTGTGTCAAAGCCATAAGCATATAAGGTTTTATTTCATTCACCAAACAAGACAAGTGTGAAGCGACAAAAGACTCAAATCGATGGATTCTGCTTAACTTGCTATTTCCAGCAAAGTCAGTTGAATGCAAAATAAGAAGAAAGCCAATCCAAACATATGAAATTCAAACAATCGTTTATAGAATATGCTAGGATTCATCTGCTGTTTATTAGCTCGAAGTACGGCTAGGCAAGTGGTTTCTTGGAAGCTATGCTTGGAAGAGACTAAATTAAATAATTAAATAAAATTTTTTAAAGATAACAAAAAGATCAGAGGATAAATTGCCAGACAAGCAAGACGAGAAATAAAAAAGATATCTGTGTCAGTACAAGGTGTGTTCATCCAAATTGAAAACGATAGGTTCCGCACAATAAAAAGGGTTTTGCGGTTTGAGGGGAAGCATACGATGAATCGCTGGTAGAACTTCTGCTTGTAGTGGTCAACAACATCGGATCGGGAAGCCATGTGGGGTGGGATCAGCACGTTCGACCAATAGTCCGCCCACCGCGGGTCACCTTCGTAGTCATACGCCGCCGCAGCCGCCCTCTTCGCCCTCTGCGAATCTCCTCCACCGTCGTCATCAGCCATAGCGACCGATCGTCTCTCCCTCTCTCAGATAAAAAATTATCTTTCTCAATCTCTCAGGCACACTTACCAAATCTCCCTCTTTTCTATGGCAGAAGCCGAAGTTAGAAGCAATTTGAGAAAAGAAATATCATTATAATTTCTTCTCATCCGATAATTCTCGAGTAACTTTCTCCATTATTTTTTAAGTTATTTATATACAAATATACATATAAAAAAATTATATAGTTCTATACTTTTATATATAATAATTAAATTTTATATTTATTCATATAATATTAAAATCAGTTATAAAATATCATTAATATTAATTTATTTCAAATTAAATATATTTTAATACATACATTTTGTAATATAATTTAAATATTATAATAATATAAAATTTAAATATTAGATATATATGTAAAAAAATTGTAATATGAATATAAAATTAAAAAAATTAATAATCACATAAATATATAACAGTGATCCTGATAAAAATAAATGTATTAAATATTATTCTTATTAGATAACTCACTCAATAATCATATTTTTTTCTAGTTTGAGAGAGAGATCTGTGTGAGCTAATGAATTATCAAATTCTTGAAAAATTATTCCATCATATCTTAGGTCTGGAAGGTGATACACCCCTGCAATAAGGACGCGATGAAAGGATAGAAAGATTTATTTTGTTTTAATATATATAACAAGGTAAATAAAGGAAGTGAATTATAAAGTTAATTCATTAATGAAATGCAAATAACTAGTACATCTAAATAATAATAGTTTTGATACAAGCCAAAAGGAATGTACATAGAATAGAAAGTAGGAAAGAAACTACCCAACCCTTACTTAGAAGCAAAATAAACTACTACAGAAAAATACCAAAAATAGATTACAGCTAATAACTTTGCTTCTGAGGTGATTGTTCGCCAAACACACCTGTCGGACTTGTTGTAAAAAGACACAAAGGGTGAGTTTGATAAATCAAACTCAACAAGTAACTCCTATCTATTAAAGCATAAATGATAACATAATAGAGCATGTAGTATGAACAATCAAAAGGTAGAAGCAACAACCTATAATCACCAAAATAAAGTAGCATTGACACATGTCATATTTCCAACAACAAAACTCTAATATGCTAATGCTATTAATGCATATGTCTAACCTAGGCATGATGTATCAGTTATTTATTGTTTTCAATCCATGTTTAATATTTACAACCATCATCCATGTTTAATAAACGAGGAGACAGGTGGGCCATGTGGAGAGGCGGATGGAGGATAGGCAAATGGGAAGGATGGGCGGACTCGTCAGAGTGGCAAACATACATGAAGGCTGCGGGACAGCAGGGCCGTGCGGAGAGGCATACGGTGGACTGGCAAACAAGCAGGACGGGTGAACTCACCGGTGGCAAACAAGTTGGATGGCGGCTAGACGGTTGGGTCGTGCATAGAGGCGAACAGCGAGGTCGCAGGAGAGGTGGACGTCGAACCGAGCGCCGGTGGTGGGGCAGGGTTGGTGGCGCGGTATGAACCGTGCAAAGCTAGCCTATGGCCTATGGGAAGCGGCCCAAGCAGCAAGCGGGATTTCGTTTACAGCGGAGTTCTAGTCAGGTCGGTTCCGGGTCATTCTTGAGTTTCCGAGTCAATCCGAGCCTGAACCGATTTTTGAAAAGTGTCAGTTTGTTGAACCAAAACCTGAACCTATTTGACATATAGGTTGACTATAACCCGGAATTTTTGGATCGTTTTCGGATCAAATTTTTGAGTCGTTGTCAAATATTGACACTCCTACTCATACTCCTTTTTTTATAAAGTACAATATCTCACTCTTCTACATTTCAGATTTAATTACACTTGCAAACATCCTAAATAATTTAAGAAATTATTCACATTTTTCTCAATTATTGCATATACAAACAATGACAATATCTTGAGGATGAGGTGAGGAAGATGGAGAGGACTCTCAACATTCTACATTTTCCAACCTTTGAGCCCAACCCACAATGGCTCCAATGGCCTCCAACCCACCTAATTGTATCTCCTCAAGGTTCTCCAAGGATCCACCCTCCCCCCAAAAGCTCCCAAACCAAAACACTCCATGACCCAACAGCACCTCCCAAACCTCTTCACCCCCTAAAGCTGTAACTACAGGAGCTCCGCCTCCTCCATCTACACCAAACTCCATCTTCCTCACCTCATTTGTTTCCAACTTCCTTCTCTTAATCTTCCTCGCCATCACCAACCTCTTCGACTTCGCCGCGAGCCTCTGTGGGAGCCTGAACAAGATGAAGATGCCAAGCTGCAGTAGAAGGCATGGGCAGCAACAGGAGAGCACGACGCAGTCGGCGGCCAAGTTGTTGCATTCTTCCATGCTGAAATCTGTCAGATAATGGAAGGGGAATAAAGAAGAAACTGAATATGCAAAGATATTGCTTGTTTAAACAACTATGGTGTTGAGATTAAACGAGGAATATTAATTTGATTGCTTGGTGGAAGTGATTTGAGGGAGGTTGGGAACACGGCTTTTGCATATGTTGCTTCTCTTGAGCCTTGGAGCCAACCTGGCATAATCTAAGCGTGATCTTATGTTTATTTGTATCTTTACGAAAGAGGGAAAGCAGAGAGGGTAATTTGCATAAGCTTACATTATTGAAAAAATTATTATCTAGGAACACCAAATGCCGTCTGGAGATCAACCAGAATGCGTCATCTCGCCCTTTTGCTCGGTAGCGCAGCTCGATACTGCTAATGTGGCTGCACCTGATTCACCTCCGGACGTAAAGCTGCGTCTGACGTCCGCACACAATAATTTCTCACATTGTTGGGTCTTGCGATGAAAATATAAATAGTTTACGGTTTTCATTAAAAGGGAGTAATAGTTCATAATAAAAATAATTTAAATTCTCTTAGATTTTAATCTGTTCAAATGGATAAATAATTATGTGCGGAGTCCGAACGTAGCTCACGTCTGAACTTCAATGTGTGCAAGCCACATGGCTTGATTTCATTGGAGTCGGGACACGTTCAGACTCAGCACGTAATAATTTTTCCTCCAAATAAGGACAACAAACTTAGTTTTAGAAAGAAGATTGGAGCTTCACTGCAAAGATTGGGAGCCTCACATCACTTCTTGGATCAAATTCTTTTAAATGAGAATAGCCAACCACATCTTTAAGGGGATTAATTATTTTGTGTGCATGCCAAAGGCCTTCCGGAGACCAACCATAATCTGCCACGTCACTCATGTGCTCGGTACTGCGACTCAGTACTGCTCGATACCGCGGCTCGATACCTCTGACATGGCACATTCTGATTTGTCTCCGAACCATGTTCTGTGTCCGATCTCCGCACATAATAATTTCTTCTTTAAGAAAGGATCAGTGTCAAGCCTAAGTCATTATTGAATGGGAGAGATAACTTTTTAAGTTTTTCTTTATTTTGGAAAACTTCTTAAATTTTAAAAGAAAAAAATAATAAATAATCTAATTTTTTTAAGAATTAATAAAAACAATTAAATAAGAAATTTTTTTAAAAAATAAAAAACTATAACGGTAATAGTGCTTATAGCAAAAGTGGCATAGCACACGACTATTTGGGCCTATTTTTAGGCCTAAACAAGCCTTTGTGAATCCCCAGATTTTTATTTCAATATTTCATACTTATTTGACCCTCATGGATCTCAACTAAGTTTCCATAAGCACCTAAGAGTAATTTTTTATAGTTTTTCAGCTTTATTTTTCAAAGCATAAAGAAAATTTTGAGTCAGCATTCTATCTCATCAGTAAAAATTGTTTCATAAAGAAATAAGAAAGCTTTCCCAAACAAAAAAAAATTGATACCAAAAGATAATCACAGATACATTGGGTGTGGGGAATCCTGAAAACATTCCCAGTCATACATCAAAGAATAGCTACAAAAGCCAAAAGAAGAAGTAACAAATAAAAGGGCTATATCACAAAAAAAAATAGAAAAAATTATTCTACTCACTACAAATCTCTATCAATCATCAAGCTTGAACGAGTAAAATCAGAGCTATAGTTCTGGTTACCAAATGCCATTCTTTGAAACATCCTGATCTCCTCAGAATGTGGCCCTGTATTAAATAGTTCGCTTCGGCCGGGTTGGACGCCATTGCTCAAGTCAATGTCAGCTGACATATCAAGAGCCCTCGCAACCTAAGAAATCATGAAAAATACATTATAAGAATGATGAAAAGTATCTACTTATGATCATAGGCTTATCTGACTATGGAAATGCAGAAGCTACCAGGCTCATTCGAGGTCTCATTGATCCCGAATGGCGAACGCAAGCCGCTGCGGCCTCGATCATTCGGAACATCTCCTTCATATTGTAGTTCTTCTCAAGCCTGGAATCTGGCAGAGCTCCAAAATCGCCAGATTCAAGGGCGTTTGAGAGTAGAGGACGAGCCTGGATGGTGACAGGAGGAACCAGTCAGGTTCTTATATGGCTTATCATAGTAAATAAATGAGACCTCAAATCTGCAATGCACATAAGTTTCAAAAAACAACTTGCATTTGAATATATCCTTCCTTATTTTTTCAATAAAAAGTTCCTTGAATGTAATGGGCACATGCGGGTTGGCCAGGAGGCTTCATCAAAATTCTAGACTTTGTTGGACTTTTCCAAAATAGTATTGAAGCGTCTAGAACCTTCTAGAAGATTCTCAAAGCAGACCAGAAGCTTCCGTGTGTCCAGAGATTCCATAAGTTAGGAATCAGATTTAAAAACCAATTTCTTAAAGGGTGTAGGCTAAGATTCAAGGGAGAGTTTTCAAATTGAGGAACCCAATGTGAATGTCAAAACTAAAAAATTGAAAAAACCTTCCCTGGAATCATATGATAGTTCACTTGATTGACCAAAAACCTTCATCAGGTAGATATTATGTTTTTTTTTTTTTGAAGTAATGAAGAAGATTTAAAAGAAATTATGCAGATTTTTTTAAAGTATTTGGATGAAAATCTCCCTTTGAGAAGATTTACAAGCCCTAATATCATCATCTTCTTCTTCCCTCAATTAATCAAGTAAACTCTAATTTCAATTACTACAAAGCTTTATAATTGAAGGATACTTGGCCCTAGCCATCATCTAGCATGTGCACGGTTCTATGCACATCCCCATGCCTCTATTTTCCATTTCGCGCTCGTGATGTCCTAGTTGCATGAGCAGCTCTTCATTGCGTTCTCGCCGAGCACTTATTTCATGCGCCCTAATGATTCTCATGTGTGCCCACAACTGCAATGATTCCTGAGGCTCCTCCTCTTGTAGCCTCTCCGATGATTTATGTACCTCCAAATACACAACCTACATGCTCATTTGCATATGTTGTTCTCGAAAGTATTTGCATATCTTGTTTCTTGTAACAATGTTACTAGCTCACAAACCCTCTCCATCCAACAACTTTCCACTATTTTTTCAACAAGATTCAGCATCTCTACAACAAAAATAGCCCTCATCCTATGAAGGCGAGCTCGCTATCTTCTTCACCAATGAGGAGATAGATGTGCTTGCTAAACCACTCGCCCTCTTAATTATTGGAGAATTTTCTATGGGTTGTCCTAATAAAGAGATAATTTGTAAACTCATGTCTAATTTACATCTGATTAGTGACAACTCTATTGGACTCATTGACAATCGGCATATCATTATCAGTCTTTCATCGATTTCACTTGTCGTGAAGTTCATAGATTTCATTTTCCTTTAAGAACAATCTTCGGTGTTTCTAGATCCGTCAATGTTATTTTGCCACCATGCACCTCCAATATGGGTGAGTTTACTCAGCACATTCACCCATTTGCATCTCACATCATTGAAGATCGTAGATTGCAAGCTCCATCTACATCTTCCAAGCTAATTCCAGCAAATTTCTCTATTGAGTTCTCACCTCATCTTCTATTCACCTATTTGCACAAAACCCAAAAGTTTCCAACCTCTTCTCCTTTTTGCAAATTGCAAACTTTTATTTCTATGAGATCTCAGATCTTCTTGGCCATTACACAGATGATATACCAAGATCATCTTCTCTCGATTCAACTATTTTAGTTTAATGGAGGCTGAAAATTATTTGATTGAATATTATTCTACAAGAATCAAAGATTTAGATGAAAAGTTAGTATCTAACTTTACTGTCTTGAAAGAAATTATTCTAAGATTAAAGAACATCGAAAAATGTATTCGTTGCTTATTGACAACACCAGTGGTATCACAGCCGCTTTTCAGTTGTAGTTACAAATGATTCCAATGCTACAAGTAACTATAATCTCAAGAAATCAATGGATTATAAATCATATTCAAATGACTAGAAGGAAATAATACACAGAATTTGTGATATGATAAAGCTAACACACACTGAAACTTTCTGAGTTATTCTCAACACATGCAAGCCCTGGAGTTGTGCTATGTAAATATCATGAAGATACTAACGAAAGTTTTTTCTTGAGTTCCAAAAGATTTCATTTATCCTTTGACCAACCTATCATGTAAGGAACATGTGATGAGCTAATAGCTACCGAAAAAAGATTTGATTAATGAAGCAAAATATAACATAAAATCATGGTTGAATACATGGTTGCCATATCCATTAGATCAACTTCAAGAATTTGACCTTGAGGAAAGGTCATTATTGGAGGGGAAGAAATGGTGTGAATCCACTTATAATTAGTTTAGCAATTAACAATGGATTAATTAAGAGGCAATATGAGGGTGTGTTTTCTCTTTTTTATCTTTGTTTATCTTTGCTTCTTATTTTGCGAGTTTGAATAGCTCGAAATGTTCAAGATAAGATCAAGATCTCATCAAATAACCTCAATAATATTCACATAACCTTTCTTGTTTATTTAGTATGTAATTCTTGATAACACAGAAGCTCTTCATCATATTATTATGTTATTCCATTTGAGTGCATTATCCATATTTAATAAGTAAACAAGCATACGTCTACTCTTATATTATAGATGAATAACTTTAAAAGGGAAGAATGAAGATAAAATCAAGATCGAAGAAACTTCGATCTAAACTTTTTAGAGATGGTGTAGAAAGTTCAAACAGGTATTGTATTAGCATAACTAAAGCAAGGAAGCTAACAAATCCACAACAACATCAAGCCATTGTCCCACTACGCGGGGTTGGTTACATGAATCTTTTTTCTTTATTGTGTCATGCTAAAAGTCAAATTCTCGTTTAAATCTAATAAAGAAATATCATTTCTAATATTTTCGAACCAAGTCTTTTTAGGTCTATTTCTACCTTTCTTAACATAAGTCAAATCTAACACCTCAACTTTCCTAACCGGGTCATCGGAAAGCCTCCGTTTCATATGACCAAACCATCTAAGGCGATTCTCTCTAATCTTATCTTCCACTTGGAGCTACTCCAACCTTTTCACATATATGCTCATTTCATATCCTATATTTAAGGGTAAAGCCACTCATCTACTTGAGCATCCTCATCTCTGCAAAAATTAACTTAGTATTATGCTTCTCTTTTAATCGCCAACATTCGGCACCATAAAGCATTGCAGGTAATCACCACCACCTTATAAAATTTTTCCTTAAGTTTGAGGGGGACTTTTTTATCACACAACAAGCCAGATGCATTCCTCCACTTCAACCATCCAACTTGAATTCTGCTGATAATATCCCCATCTATTTCACCATCACTCTGAACAGTAGATCCAAGATATCTAAAACGTGTACTCTTATTAATGACTTGATCGCCCAAAGTCATAATCCCCTCACAAAGTCTATTGCTACTAAAATTACACTCCATATATTCAATTTTAGAAGCAAACATATAAATCCCAAAATTTTGAATAGCATTAAATTCAAACTAACGTACTGCTTAACAAAAAGCTATGCATGGAAGACTCTGAGAATGACTTAAAGGACATTAACCTTGTATAAAACTGAAAAACATAAGCATCATGACTCAACGCCAACAAAACTGTGCAAAGCAAAGAGCCCCAAACTCATCTATAAAAACGTTTCTTTTCCCAGGAATAGTACAACTCAAGCATCCATATTGTCAAACAGATTAGGCACAATCCACCCATTTCATGTCTATCACTGCATTTTTTTCTATCATTATGAAATGATTCTTAAACTCATTTTGTTGCTTGTAAATAGAAAATATATTTTAGAAAATGCTAATTGTGCATTTGAAAATAAAATCATCACTTTTGAGGGAGTTTCATGAAGGCTTAAGGAGTTAATGTAAATGAGTAAATCACACCAACTATTGAATTTAACGAACTTATAGCTTTTCAAAACAAAATTTCTGACTTCAAGCAACCAAATGAGGCTTTAAAATGGAATATTAATAGATATCGGAAGGAATTATCTCCCAACTATGAAATTTGTCAGTATGGCCAGAATAAAACTGCAGCTGTTGGAGAAAGATCAAAACAAACAAGAAATATATGGCATGCACAAAAAATTAAAAATCTATGGCCATGAATATACCCATTCAACAAGGCTTTCATCTCCCAGAGGCTGGGAAGAATCAACAGGCTTCCTTCCAGTAATGAGCTCCAAAAGGACAACTCCAAAGGAGAAAACATCAGATTTCTCAGTTAGCTTGCCAGTTGATGCATACTCTGGAGCTAAGTACCTGGAAAGGCCAAAAGTGCAGATATAAGTTTTGAAATCAAAAGCACTATAATAATTTGAATAGATGCCGGGGGTGGGGATCCTGTTGAAAAAAGTAAATGGCAAAGGAAAGATTCAAAGATTGGAGCTAAAGTTTCATGCATTATACATGTCTCTTATCAAAATATTTGATATGGCAGGTCATCCAAAAACTTGTAAACTATAATTAGTTTAAGAAGCTATGAGCAATTACTATTTCAATTTTCAACATAATCAATTGTCCAACGCCCAACACCAAAACATGATTATAAAAACATTAAAACAAGAAAAAGATAATTTTTTGGAATGAATTAGTCAACTCCTTGGTACGTTTAGCTAGTGGCATCAAATATACGCCAGGAGACTGAGAAAGCTCAGAGCTTACAATCATTTTTTAAATAAGTTTGTTGTAACTGTGGATTATTGACTAACATTGGGATGTCAACAATATTAAAACTCTATGATTGTAAAAACAAGCATGAGGTTTCTAGATATGCATTACAAAAATGTGGATTTTACCCAAAAAATCATTATTAGCTTCGCATGATTTCAAGCAAAGTGGGAGGAGGGTATTTGATAGTTAGAAGGTAAACATCAAACGCATTAAAAACGTTCTTGAAGAGCTTCCATTTGAAGCGCAAAAATCTGGTTTGAAGGCGAGCTTTTTAAAAAATGGGTGCATATATATCCGAATTTAACGATTCAGCTTTAAAATTTGAAAAATCATCCACATAGATAAACAAACATTTAAATTATTTGAATTTAAAATTAGATTTATGGTTGCTCACATGAATAAGGATTAATTATTTAATCCCGCATCTTATAGATGGATTTAGAACCTAACTCAAAACACTGTACAGAATGCATTTAAAGAAAAAAGAAAAAAAAATTTCCCTCTTTGGCGAGTTGTCTGAGATCTTTAAGTATTTAGAGGAGAGATTTGTGCGGGTGATTCTATTAGCCTGCCTAAGAAAAAAAATTTAAGAACTGTGCTACAGGAAAAGCAAGGTTCCCTAGCAAGGATAGAGGATATTCGCAGCAATGTTTAAAATTTTCCCAACAAAACTAAGATAAAATTTAAGATCCCAACAATTCGGATACTTACCCAAATGTTCCCATCACTCTTGTGGTTACATGTGTGCAAGCATCCATGGCAAGCCTTGCTAAACCAAAATCAGAAACCTGATGCATAAGAAGGTAGATAAAACATTTAGAATATGAAGATACAAGCTTCCAAAATTAATTCCTAAATCCTAAAATTCCAGCTCATATAAAGTTGACAACCTGAGCTTCAAAATTGTTGTCTATGAGAATGTTCGACGATTTTATATCTCGGTGAATAATCCTGGGATGACCTGATAAAATAGGCAAAACACAATAGGAATAAACCTACAATCCAACGCCACAGCAGAGAAAAAAGAGGATTAGTTGAGTTTAATTACAATCCTCATGCAAGTATGCAATTCCACGAGCTGCACCGGCTGCAACCTTAACCCGGACAGTCCAGTCCATAACCAGTTTTCCTTGCCCTAAAAAATTGGTTAAGTAAATTAACAGAAAAACAATTTGGGTAGACAAACATGAAAACAAGTAATATCATGCCCTTAAAAAAGTTTTATCTTACCATGAAGATGATAATGAAGTGTATCGTTAGGCACAAAGTCATAGACTAGCAATCTTTGATTTTCAGCTATACAGTACCCTACTAAGGAAACCAAATGCCGATGATGAACACGGCTAATTATTTCAACTTCTGCTCTGAACTCTCGCTCTCCCTGAGAGCCGCCGACTTTGAGTTGCTTCACTGCAACATCTCTACCATCAGGTAAGCAACCTTTGTATACACAACCAAAACCACCTTCACCCAATAGATTCTGCTCTGAAAAACCATTTGTTATTTTGTGCAACTCTTCAAAGGAAAACCATGACTTTGAATTGCCTAAACTATGCTCATGCATTGAGTTCAAGGAACCCGGAGATCCTCCATGAGTTCCGAAGCTGTGATAGCCAAGAGGAGCTGAAGGGGACCGTTGGTACGATGACTCTGCTGTATTCAAATAGTCAGATCAATCATATTGGCAAGATGTGAAACAAGTCTATCTAGAAAAGTTCTATTATAAAAATATTTAACCTTGTAACATAGAATGCTTAAGTGAAGATAAAAATTGTGCTTTCAGATTTACCTGAAAATTGTGAAGATGGAGAGGGCATGACAAAACCAGCAGCATATCCGCTAGACTTCTTCTTACGCTTATTCATGAACCATACTGAAACTCCTATTAAACTGAGTACAACCAATGCCGATACTACAGCAATAGGCACAATCACCCCAGTATTGCTTCCACCTCCAACAGCTCTGCCATTTCCAGAGCCTATATTATCATTTGCTGATGGTGTACTTGATCTCCCAGGACTAACAGGAGTAGCCGGTGAGCCAGGCAAATTTGGGGAGGGGGAGCTTGGAGAATTGCTGGGAGGGGTTGGAAAACTCAAAGGTGGAGAGGGTGGTGTGGGCTGATTGATGGATGGTACTTGACTGGAGGAATTGCTTGGAGGAGGGGAGGGTGGAGAAGGGGCTGTCGGTGGTTGATCTTTTGGTGGTGGTGCTGATGGATTGGGATTAGAAGGGGAGGGTGGAGAAGGGGCTGTTGGTGGTTGATCTTTTGGTGGTGGTGCTGATGGATTGGGATTAGAAGGTGGAGAGGGAGACCTAGAAGGAGGGGGGTCTTGTGGAGATGGTTGTAAAGGTGAAGGTGGTGGTTTGGTGGAAGGTGATGAGGGAGCTAAACCTCCAGGTGGTGTAGAAGATGGAGGTGGTGGTGGCTGAGCCTGAGAAGGCAATGGAGGCGGTACTGCAGCTACAGGTGGTGGGGGCTGAGAAGATGGGGGAGGGATCACTGTAGAGGGTGGAGGGGAAATTGATGCAGGGGGCGGTGCAGTTGGAGTCGGCTGGGATGGGGAAGCTGGTGGCGGAGCAGGGTTGCTCGACGGCGGGGGCGAAGATACCGCTGGTGGCGGCGGTGAAGAACTAGGAAGGGGTGGGGGAGGGCTAGAAGTAGGAGGAGGAGTAGCAACCAAAACTGGCGGTGGAGAAGATGTAGGAGGATCGGATGAGGCACTGGGTTGGGAGTCGGTTCCTGGAGCTGGAGGTGGCGGGGAAAGGGATGGCTGCGATGGTGAAGCACCTGCTGAAGTGGGTGGAATTGCCGAAGATGAAGGAGGGGAGGCAGCCATTGTACCTAGCTTGAGTACCTCCTCTCTCTCAACACAAACTAAGCAATATCATATCTTTCATGGCGAAGCACAAGCGAAGATTACACTCATCACCAAGCCTCTTCTTTCCCTCATTTCCACAGAAATCCCCAACAAGCAAAAACCCCCAAAATCTCCAGCTTCTATTCGCCAGAGATCAAAAACTCCAGCAAATCATTTCTTAACAGAAAAAAAGGATCTAAATAAGTCAAAATCCAAAATTCCCCAGCCGCACGGAAGCTTTCTCGCTCAGAACACCACTCAACCAAACCAAATCTGCAACCATGCCAAAACAGAACGGAAAGAGATCAAATTCACCGCAAGTCAATATACAAACAGTTTACGAGCAATAAAAGAACTCATTTTGCATCCATAACCCCAAATCACCCAACCATTCCTTCCTTCTACCAACAGTTCAAAATTTTGTTGAACCAACTCATCAAGATCTAACCTTTTTTTCCTAGATTTCCGACCAAAACCGCTGAACCTCGTATATCCCAGATACCCAAAGTATAGAAGTCGACTATCAAACTTTCCAGGAAGAATGCCGCGCAGCGCGAGTGCAACGCCACTAACTGGAAAAATCCAGCATTCTTTTGAAAAAAGCAATTAAAAAACTTGCAAATTGAGGATACCGACCCTACCTGCTCTATCCTTGCCCTCCTCTGCTTCAGCTTTTGCGTTCACAACAACGTGACGGCGACTTCAGAATGCCTGTCGTCTGCTCCCGCGTTGGAGAGAGAGTTTTGTTCCGAGTAGCTAGCGAACTAATTAGACTACTCCACCAATTTTGAACAATTGAACGGGGAATTAGTCAAATTGAAAACTTTTGCTTGTTCTTATTTCCATGACGTATGATGCAGAAGGAAAGATGATTTACCTGAGGTGAGCGTACCTCTTCAATCGCCTCGCCGCTCTGCTCCATCTCCCTGATCATTTTACCTTTTGCTTATTATATTCAAGGCCAAGAAAAAAAAATATGGGGTACGTTACTATAAGGCTAAAGGTCATCTCCATTTTTTTTTTCAGTAGTTATGAGCGTCCAATTGAAGTATAAATCGAATGTTATTTTTTAGTTTTTTTTATTTATATTGATATAGTATTGCTCAGCTAAGAGAAAATATAAAATATATTTTTGTTTGATGAAGACTCATGACAACTGCAAAAGAAATTATTTCGTGCGAAAATCGGACGGGAAAGAATCATCTAGACTGTTAGTATACTCATTGTGTATATAAATTGTACATTGTATTTGTAAACAATGTGTATGAACAATTATTACGTCCTCTGATCGGACTTAGAGCTACGTTCGGCCGCCAATAACATGTCGCCACGTGCTCTTACTCTTTACCGCGCGGCCCGACGACTTGTAACTTCTATTTTGTAAAAGCTTTTTATGTTTTTTTATATGGAATAATAGAGATAATTATAAATTAAATTTAATAAGATAAAATATTAAATTATAAAATATTCAAACCTACCTCGCTGCTCCTAAGAAAATTATGTATTCTAAAAGTTTGTTTGCCATTATTTTTTAGTTTATTAAACAAATTTTATCATATCTTATATTTTTAAAATAATCAAATTATGTTTTAAAAATAATTGCTACTGATGAGTGGATTATGATTTACATGACGATTAAGAATTTATTGCGAAAAAGTCAACTACTAATTTAAATTTTTATTGATTTTATTCAACACCTTTAAATTTTTTTTAAAAAATCTACTATTATTTAAGAGAATATTTGGATTCATTATTTCATTAAAACATACTTTTTCTGCACTTTAATTTGGTTTCACAAATAGAAAGATAGATTGTCAATGAATAAATTTCTTTTTTAATCTCTTTAGGTAATTAGAAAAGTCTATCAATTTAACTAATTTACTATATTACTATGTAAAATAACTTAAAAGATTGCAATAAAGTTTCGTTTGGGAGAGCTTTCTTACTGCTTTATAAAGTAGCTTTCAAATACGTACAAAAAATTCTCTATCAGAAATTTTTTTTTGATTAAAAACAGCTTTAGGAAGTAGTAAGAAAGTTATCCCAAACGAAACTTAAGGCTTCGTTTGGGACAGAATTCTTACTTCTTTTTAAATTAGCTTTCTAGTACAAGAATTTTTTAAAATTAAAATTTTGTTCTAAAAAATTATTTAAAAAAATAAATAAAAATGTTGTCCTAAACGAACCCTGAGTTTAATTTTCAATAAACTATAAGTCCTTATTGAGTATTGTCCGGGCCCGACTCCTATTTTCGGACGTCAAAGCTCCAGGAGTCTGGAAATAAGTATATTCCTAATATCAACTAATGCCACACCAGATCTGAAAGTTGTATACCACGACAACACCGGATGTGATGAAGAGATTTACCTCAAGCCTTGAAATAAA
The DNA here is from genome assembly GCF_001605985.2 of Dendrobium catenatum. Taxonomy (NCBI): domain Eukaryota; kingdom Viridiplantae; phylum Streptophyta; class Magnoliopsida; order Asparagales; family Orchidaceae; genus Dendrobium; species Dendrobium catenatum. The sequence continues at coordinate 429,273 of NW_021319517.1, read as the reverse complement.
CATAAATGTTTAAAATTAATTCAAATAAATTATATATTCATAAAAGAAAACTTCACATACAAGTAATATAAACAATAAGAGAAAGGAAAATAAAATATTATTTCATTAGATTAATATAATCCATAATAAGATTACATAGATGATGGAGGAACAACGACAAATATAGAAGAAAATAATAGCAACAACTATGTAAGCAAACTACCCAAACCCAATAAAAATATAAATAGAGATCATATTTTTGAAAAATATAGTCATGTGGTAATAGTCCATCAAACACCCAATAAAAACTGTGAGATAAATTTACAACGAATTAATTTGATAACTCGAAGATAGTAACTATTATCTATTAAAATATAAATGACAAATAATGAAACATGCAATATAAGCAATAAAAGAAGTAGGTGTGAATATATAATAACAATATAACCAAACTTTAAAGTTGGAGTCATGTTATATAGCTTAAATAGAATTATTTTTGGCAGGATGATGTTCATAATCATTTGTATGTAAATTGTAAGCAATGCACATTTATGTTAACATTCATATGCAATCACATCTTGTACATTTGTGCATATATATACATGGTTTATATGTTATTTATCTTTACATGATTGCACACACACAACAACAATAATTAGGAAATGTTGAATTTTTTGTCTATTTTTAGTCTGTTTGTACCTTCGGCTTATCTTATTAATTATACACGTCTCAAAGATCATAGTTTTAATCTCTCGTACTCATACACACTACATGAAAGTAAGTTATTTCTGACGGATTTTACGGCAGAATAATGTTCGTCGAAAATGTCGACGAAATTTTTCGCAAAAAAAAAATTTGATGACAGATTTGAGACCAAATTTTTGCAACAAATTTGCGATGGATGTCTCCGCAAATTCGCTGTAAGCTGGCCTTATCTAACTGGCTTGATCTTTATCCATTTCATTTGCTCTTTCTACATCATGTCTCTGTTCTTCGACTTTGCTCCTCTGTCATTTGTTCCTCGTTGACTTTGCCGCCTCTTCCCAATATGTTCGTTGCTCTTTGACTTTGCCTATGCTAGTTCGTTGCTTTTTTGATGCATTTAGTGGAAATCAAAGAATGATAAAGTAGATTAGTGGAAATCAGTCTGCACCTACATCGACCAAGCATGAGACTAAGGATACATATTCTGATTAGATTGTTTTTGCTTTTTGATGCATTTTGCTTTTTCTAATGTATAAGAACTATGTTTATTATAACATTTATTAGAGCATTGTTGTATTATTGTAGAACAGTTTATAAATAGCTTATGCAACATATTTATTGTAGCACTGTTTGTTGAAATATAAGCAATTGTAACTATTACTTAAAAAATGCTTGGATTTGTTATTATTGTAAAACTGAATAATAAACATAATTTTTTTTTGGTACATGTAAGCGACAGATTTGAGGCTGAATTTTTGCCGCAAAGTACGATAAGATTAATTTTTATGTAAATTGCGGTGGAATTTCCACCATAATTTACGGCAGACGTTCTATCATAAATCCGCCGCAATTTACTGCAAATTTTGTGAAGGATAATTGTAACAAAAACTTTATTTTTAGAGCTCAAAATCTATCGCAAAATATTTGTCCGAGTGTATTTCAAAAATCCGGTGCAAAAATAATTGTGGCGGATTTTGTACGATGCAAATGAATTTTTTATGCACATTTTCTCATCAAATTAGATCTGTCGCAAATTCGTTGGGTATCCTATTTATCAGCTTATTTTGCTTGTTTTTCGTCTAATTTGTCCGTCGGAAAACAGCTGCCTTTCCTATAGTGACAACTCTCAACCAACTGTCACTACCATCCATGAGAACTCACTCTTTTACTTTTGAAGGTTAGAAATTCACCTCAAATGGACATGCTAGTACATCAAGATGATTCATCTTCATCACGACGTCTAATGAATCATGATGTAAGTAATCAATAGGATTATAATAGATCAATCATAAAATCCGATGAGTGCATATAATGACAATAAGTAGCCAAAAGACAAAGTGTGCAATTTTTTAGACATATTTGATGAAGGGTGAGGGATTTTCTGTTATTGTGAACCAACTTTAGCGTTTTTAGATGAATTGGTATACATGCTTGCCATCTTTCAAATGATCCCAATATATAAATTGAATACTTCTTAAGCTTTGTTTGAGACGACTTCCTTATTGTTTCTTAAAGTAGTTTTATAGTGCAAAAATTAAAATTTATTAACTAAAAAGTTGTTTTAAGAAGCAGTAAGAAAGCCGTTCCAAACGAAGCCTTAGTCATTATATGCTTGAAGATAATGTTCAAAATTAACTTGATTACGAGGTTTTTGCGGGAATTTATGTCCACATTCTATATCATGATATTATAGTTTGAAGCTCTAAATGATTCAAATGACCATTGATGTACCAAGCGGTCATAATAAACAAAAGAGATGCACAATATTTTAAGTATGTAATTTTACCAATAGTTTGTTATAAATATCAGCTTTAGTAAATCCTATAGCTCAATAGATATAACGAATATAGTTAAACAAAGAGGATAACTCAAACTCCCATATCATTATCATATTGTTATTGCCTTTGATAGCGAGATTCCATTACTATTTCTTTCCCTCATTTTTTATATATGACTTCAAGTAGGAGTAGGGGTGTCAATATTGGACACGACCCGATCACGACACAGAAATTTCGGATTCGGGTTGACCCGAACCCAAACAAAGTTTTCAACCCATTTCAGAAATCGGTCCGAGTTCGGGTTAACCCGGAAACCCAGAAATGACCCGGATTGACCTGCTAACCTAGCTGCCCGTGGCCAATCCCGCGTGGCCGCGTGACCCCTCTCCCCCTGCTTTCCCGCTGACCGAGCTGCCGCGTGACCAATCACTGCTGCCCGTTTCCATCTTGCCTTGCTTGCCCTTCGTTGCCCGTCAGCCCGTGGAAAATCCCACCCCTGCCCGATTGCCCCACTTGTCAGCGTGCCTGCATGTCCTGAGGAGGCGAGAACCCAAGCCCAAGGCCCATGTGACCGTATCCAGACCCGCGTGAGGGTTAGCCAAGCTGGCTAGCTTGCCGGCTGTCGCGTCCAAGACCTCCAGGTCCAGCTGTTCGGCTTCTGGCATCCCGCCGTGCATGTTGGCACCCGCTTTCGGGTCGTTCGGGTTGACCAGAACCCGAAGCAGGTCGGGTTTAGGTTCGAAAAACTGACCAATTTGTAAAAACGGGTCGGGTTTGGGTTGACCCAAATAGTATCGGGTCAGTTTCAAGTTCGACCTGAACCCGACCCATGACCGAAATTGACACCCCTAGGTAGGAGCTAAAGGGGGAGAGATATAAGGGTTTTAGACATGAATTGGAGTGAGACAAAAGAGTTAATTTAACTTTATACACCTGCTAGTAAAAGGGTTGTGATGCGTTAGGTTTGACATGACCAACGTGGCCACTCAATACATAATCTATTTATAAATGATGTTATCCAAATTAACTTTAATAATTTATATCAATTAAGTAAAATGATATAAAATTAAGTAAATAAATATTATTTAAGATTTATTTTGATTAAATAGAAATTCTAATATTTAGTTAGATTTATAAGTTCTTAACTAATAATTAATTTAAAAAAAGTTTTATGCAAATTATAATTTATCAAGTGTAATTAGAAATATACACTAATTTATAAAATAAAAATAACATTAATTTTTGATATGACGAAATTAAAATGATATTAAATTAAGTAAATTAATATTATTTTTATTTAATTTGATCAAAATATTAGCTGTCCTACTACTTCATGATCAATTGAGATTTATTTATGATAATGACAGTTTAATTAATTTAATAAATATTAATATACAATAAAATAATTTTATAAAAAATAATAATTAATATAATTTTAAATTTAAAAATAAAAATCAAATACTTTATTTAAATTTAATAAAGTTTAATAACTATCATAAATTTAACCCACATTGAATAATTTATCCTACAAGCATACTTGGCCAGGAAAAACAGAGTCCGAGAGACTTCGAAAGGGCAAAGAGCGAGTGGGGAGGGGGCTTCAGGGTTTGCATGAGGTCGATCAGGACATGGAGATTGACCTTGTGCAGCAGTGTTGTGAGAGCTCGGCAACGGCGGAGGACTGGCGGCGGGCACTGACGACAGTCGTGCCGGCTGTGGTCGTGCTTCGTACGACGGCCGCTCGAGCTTTTGACACTGAGGTCGCCGGCGCCAGCTGCGCCACTGGCTTCGTCGTGGACAAGTCTCGCGGCATCATCCTTACCAATCGTCATGTCGTAAAGCCGGGTATTTTCGGAATCTGTATCATTTTTTTGTATAGAGTGCTTCATTTGGTCTCTCTTAATGCGCAGGTCCAGTTGTGGCCGAGGCAATGTTCGTTAACAGGGAGGAGATTCCGGTGTATCCAGTGTACAGGGATCCTGTATAATTTTCTTGTCTCAGATTCTTCACTGTCTTAAATTTTTATTTCTTCTCGTAATTGCATGCTTCTTGAGTGCCGTAGCGTGCTTAGATGAAAGATGCTATGCAGTTGCACCTAAAAGTTCAAGCTGGGTGTAAATTAGGATCTTGAAGCTTGAAAAATTAGAAACTTGGCTTTTGATTTAACCTGGGAATTTGTTCTTTAGGTGGTACTCAGTGCAAATTTTGTGCCGTTGTTGAAGTATTATATGTGGAATACATGAGCTGTTACGCGCTGTACACCTAGGTTTTGTTTGGACCCGGTTTTGTGTGCGTGGGGGAATCATTTACAGTCATTTTATATGTGAAAGCATAATCAATGCATTTGGGTGTTTTGGAGATATTAAAATCCATGTTGATTGCTAATTGCATTTAATGAAATGATGGAATCCGGCAAATCTCATTACTTTCTAAAATGCATTTTCTAAGAATAACCAGTCATTTGGGTCCTTTATCTCCTTTTTTCCAATGTGCTTATGAAATGAAAACCTAGAAAGAGAAAATGCAACCTCATTGTTCTTGTGCTGGATATAACAACAGTAGTGAATTTTCCCTTTAAACGGGAAAGTAAACTGCTTGAACCATGCACAAATAGCATAATGCAGAATGTGTGGCACTTAAGTGGTAAACTGGTAATGTATTCAAAGGGATATATGAACAACCTTTTTTGCTTTGTTCAAGGGAAGTTTTAATCACATTAATAAAACTATATGCTAATAAATTGCTTTATTTTCCATCTGATGGATATTCAGTTTGTGAGCATTATAGAGGTTACCCTACCTTGTCAATAATTAACACTTTTTGGTTAATACTTTGGACTTATTATTATTATTTTTTTTAAAAATTTGGCTTATGTTTCTTGAATCAACAAAGCTATTATGTTTGTGTTTTTTTTTTTTAAATTTTTATGTTTGACTCTTCATTGATTTATAGCATATGAAAATTGGTTTGTATTGCTATTTATTTTGTTTTTTGTCTGTGCAGTTTCCATCATTTTTTTGGAAAAGAAATTTTTAGTTTCAGATATAAATGCTTAATGATTACATTTGTGCTTGGTTGAATATGTGTATTTGATTATTGCACGAACTTTAATTTGATAAGTTTAAGGTATCTTAGGTACATGATTTTGGCTTCTTTCGTTTTGATCCTGGAGCCATCAAGTTTCTTAGCTATGAGGAAATTCCTCTTGCACCAGAAGTTGCATCTGTTGGATTAGAAATTCGAGTGGTGGGCAATGATAGCGGTGAAAAGGTATTTGCTGTATTGTTTCTATTTTTATTATAGGAAAGTGTAAATTTCTGTATTGAATATTTTTCCACATCTCATCAAAATTGAACTACATGCATTTTGATTTTATTGTTCCTTTTTCTGTTATTTGATTCCATTTGATTTGGGGTGAGTGATAATGAAGATAAACTTCCTGAAATGAAATTATTTTTTCACAGACACTGTTAAGTTCTGCGTGATGAAATATCACTTTTTATACTATTAACTTGATTGCTAAAAGTTAATGCCTTGATTTTGCAACAATTGTTGCCCTTGTTTTATTTGAAAGACTTTTGTTGAACTTTCTTGATTTGGCCAGAAAGCAATAAAAAAGTTTAATAAAATCACTATTTACAAATAATTTTTCCTTATTGAAATCTGATGCTAGTATGAAGAAATATTGCTAGATGATGGCATGGGGCCTTCTTATTAATACTATTCTACTTGCCTTCATAATGTACTAGGAGCATGCTTGTTTTCATATTCCATATATTGACTTAGAATGGACCATCAACACTTACAGAGGTGCTTACAGATTGCATGGGAGTTTTCTTGACAGATATAAGAACCACGATCTAAGATCCACTGGTCTCAGTTCAAAATGAAAAATTCTTTATGAAAGGTTACTTTCTGCTAAAACAGCTTTGGTGCAAAGTGAATAATTATGCTAATGCTGTCATGCAAAATGATTATTTTTCCTTTACAAATGTTCAAACCAACGTAGAGATTGTAAAATTTTAATACACCATTGTTGTTTAGTTGCTTTCATTTTGTGTCAAAAAGAAATTTTGTTTCTTGGATTACATATGTTGCATAGAGCTTTATCGGACATCCTCATTTTCTACTGTTTCATGAGCCATGACCATGGGAAATCAGCTTGCAAAGCAGCTGACACATCTTTTGAGCACTTTTGTTTTAAGCACTATACCATAGCACAAAATTAACAAGCAAAGCTTTACTATGCTTTAACCAAATAGCATACCGTTGGCTAGTTGAGTGAACAATTTATCAAAGGAAAATAAAAAGTTGGACAGAAAATTTTTGTTTATGGATAGTTCATCTTGGAGAACGTTGTTAAGAGAAGGGTCATACGGAGTCAAAGTTTGAGAATGATTATAACCTAATGATCTTGAACTAGCTTGATTGAGTGAAGGGTTTTTTTATGAACTTCACTATGGAGTAGGAGAGTGCTAATAGTTGATGCAACCAAATTTTTAGGTAGCTAAGGTTGCAAACAACCATACGACTTCCTTTCAAAATGACAAAAAATTAACACACTAAATAAGACACAACGACAACTTACAACTTTACCAAATTGATGAAACAAAATTTTTCCAAACTACGAAGGGAAACACTAGATATGCAAAAGAAAAAACACAACTAGAATTGCAATAAAAATTACAACAAAACTAAAAAGGACTTCCTTAACACTTAAATTAAAACAAAAAATAATTAAAAAACAACGAGGACACATTACAATTGATAGAAATTTTGAGAAGAAAGATACAATGGAATGATAACTTGCGGATATAAGAAATAGATAAGAAGATTGAGACGAAGTCATAGAAGGGAAGGGGATAGAAGCTGCTCGCAAGTTAGAGAAAAAACCCTAAGGTTTTCTTCCAAAAACTTTCACATAACACTCCCTAAAAATTGCCCAAAACTCCCCTTTAAATAGGATAAAAGCAGCCCAAAGGACACCAAATAGCCGCCCAAACAACCAACCAAAATAGGAAAACCCTTGGGAAAAGGTACAGCAGAAACCGAACAACCACAAGGGGAACCGGGACAGCCAAGAGCAGAACCGAACAACCACAAGGGGAACCGGGAAAACAAGGAACTGAACAACCAAATGCCAAGGGAACCGGGAAAGCCATGCAGGAACCGAACAACCAGCAAAGGGAACCAAGGACAGCCTTGTTTGCATCAATAGTGGAAACTGTTCTTCATTGTACAATTTTGACCACTGCACATAGTGTAGGTTTTGGCTCCTTCACCTTCTTTGTTGTTGACAACCAAGGTTGTTTTGTTAATAGTTTTCTAATACTATAAATCATGGAAATCTGTGCATCAAAGTGATGTATATGCTTCTCTTAAATTCCTTATAGATATAGCTATTATGTGAGATCCACCTCAAAATGGATGATACTCATGTAGCAATTTATATATTTTTTGGAGGTACATCAACCCAATATCTTGTTCTAAATAATATTTGGTAATCTTTGATAGAGCTCCTATATTTGTGCCCAATCTCAGGAAATTATTTTTCTCACTTCAGATAGTTATAATTGTCTATGGACCTCTGGTTTATATGGTGATTATTTTTGTTGTTCAATTTCATGAATTGCCGGAAGTGCTATGACAAATTTGCTCTTATACAAGGTATAATGTTTTGGTTTGTTTTGAACATTTCTGCACGTATTCAGGAGATCCATGATGAGAAAGTTTGTGTGGAGATGAGCAAATATCCGTTTAATTCTTTTTCCCACCATTGACAGGAGTTGATGTTCATATTTTGTAGAATGAACGTTTCCAATAACTTTTTTATTGTCCTATGAGTTATGTAGGCATTTTGTTGGATGCTTCTAGACGAATGTTAGATACTTGCTATTTTCTTTAGCTTCGATGTTTGAGGTTGATATCTTATTTGAATGCTTGTTGATTATGGTTCATTTTTTATCATATTCGATATATCGGAGATTGTTGAAATTGAAATGGACATACGGTATTTGTTTAGTTTAAGCTGCACCATGTCTACCATGGCGTGATAGTGCATTTATTTAAACTTGTTTTGAGGAAGATTATAATTTTAACTTGTCATTTTAATTTTTTATTCAAAAACTTGTGCATCATGTCCCTGACTAGTATTTTGTGGTTTGGCTGTGGATTGAGGTTGCAGATCTCTTAATTTTTTAAAAGATTTTCTAGCACCTTCTTATTTTTCGGGAAGATTGTCCAATTCTAATCAATGTTGTTATTCTTTAGGTCTCAATTCTAGCTGGAACTCTTGCACGCCTTGATAGAGAGGCACCTCAGTATAAGAAGTAAGTTCAATATTGTTTGCATGAATTTTATCTATGTGATGGGATAGCATGACCTACACTTTCTCACCCTTGTTATTTTACCAAACTATGCCTAATTATTCAACAAAGGCACCTTTTTGTTTGCTATTCAGGGATGGATATAATGACTTCAATACATTTTACATACAGGTTTGTTACTTTGGTCTCTGTACAAGTAGTTCCTTAAGAGAATTCTTTTGGCTTTATTTAAATACATTGTATATTTGTATGCATTGCATTCCATTTGATAGTCAACTTAAATTTTTATCTTTTTGTCTTTCTAACACTAATTTGATATGTACATATTCCTGGTGGTTTTAGTTATTAGTCTATATGGAAAATAATATGTTCATACAAAGAACTTCAATATTAGCATCATTATCCTTATTCCAACTATCTGGGATTCGCTTTATGATGTCTCAGTATATTGAATACTACATGATGTTTTTGTACAACAACAACATCAAGCCATTGTCCCACTACGGCCGGTGCAGCGGCCCTTGCACACTTGTCACTGTATTCAGGCCATACAGCGCGTCGCTTCCAGGGGACGCCCTAGCATTAACACAATTTTTTAAAGGATTCATGTCATTATTGTTCGACAAGTTTTACGCTGGCTGTCGACTACCTAACGCAACCATCCACTTTTCTCATCCAGGACTTGGGACCTGACAATGGCAATGACACTTTTCTCATCCAGGACTACATGATGTTTTTGTGCAGGAAATATTAAAATGCTCTAAATATAGTTAGTGAATTACATTTTTTTTTTAAAATTTGGCTTATTGTACTTATTTCTGTATTATATACATGGAGAGGTTACCATTGAATAATTAGTAGCAATTTCTCTCTAAGATGGTATCAGAGCATGGTTAGTTATAACCCTAGTCACCTCTCTCGCTCTTTCCTTTATCTTTTTATTCCCATCGTCATTTTCTTAGCTCGATCCCAAACCTTGGTACAATCCTCTTCTTTGTCTTCCACGCTTAGTGTTTGCTTCTCTCACCCACTCCCAACAACTTGCTTACAATGTCTATGGCTTCTCGCAACCACTCCTAGCGCTTATAATCCTGCCTGCTCCTAGCATTTGTGATCCACACCCTCTTTTTATTTCTGTTCAACTAGCTTGCAACCTCAACATTGCACCCTATGACCTTGCTCACTTGCATACACCTCATCTAGCTGCATTTGCACCCCTTAAATTTCTCATATTGTTGATCCTTGCTCATCGTTTCATGTGTCATTGCCTCCTATTACTATAGACATTGCAATTGCCACCACTATCTTACTACTTAAGGCTAGAACTTTCAATGTCACCCATTCTCAATAATCAGAGCCAACACTTTGAGTCTTGGACTCTCTAATCAATGGTGTTATGGCTTCATAATCTTCTTTTAATGATTTCAAACTACTCTCGTCTACCATCAATACCATAATCAAATTTGATAGTATCAGCTATCTCATATGGTCGAGTGGACCTTTCATTTCATTGTTTGTTCTCAAACAGACTCCATCACAATGCACTCTATTTGTCTTATGTTGGTGCCTTCAAGTTTAAAAAATGGAAAACATTTGACCTTCTTTTCATGCTATAGGATATTTCCAAACAATATGAGATTTTCTTTGTTCTACTTATTTTTAGAAAAATAATATTTTATTATTTTTCAATGTCTACACCCTCTATTCTTGTATTTTTTTCTTTTCAACAACATGATTTGATTGTTCAAAAATGCCATGGTACCTTCTGGGGTAAGTTGGATGCATTTTTATTATCAAAAATTTCTTTGAACTTTATCACTCTAATGGCATGTACAATATCAGGTGATGGCCAATTCTACAATACTCATTGTTGTAAGTGCTCTTTCAAGAGTTTTTTGAATCACTGAGTTTTTTACTTCCTCTTTGTTTGTTTTTTTGGCTAGTGTACTCTTGGTAGAGGGCATCATGGTGATCTAGATTGTGGTGGCCAAGCTGATATTGGTCTCATGGTGATCTAGATTGTGGAGGCCAAGCTGATAGTGGTCTTGGCAATAGGGGAAATAACTTTTTTCGTTTCTCTTATTGCAATCATATTAATTATCCTTTGGAACATTATTGGGCTAAATTTGACTCTCAATTACTTCCCTACATGCCTTTGACCCACCCCTTTGTGATTTTTATTGGTGCTTCCACTCCCACTACTTTTTCTAGCTCCGTCACTTCGTCTCAAGAGGTTTGACTGTCTAGTTCAACACTAATATATTTTTGCCATTTCCTCCTTTGGCTCTATAGCTTTTTCTTCCTATAGTATGTTTTGAATTTTAGACTCTATGATGTGAAACGTACATGCGAAGATGAGCTAATTAATGAATTTGCACGCTTAATTTTGAGAGCACAATAATAAACAAGATCTTATGCGGAATTGAACGATAAGATAAATATAAAAAAAAGCACTTAGCTTAGGTTAAATCACATGACTAAAAGTTAAGTTCAAAATGATAGCCAACTTAATCCGACATTGCATACATGGATCGTTTCAACAATAAATTCCAATACTAACAATAAGATTAGTCTATGAAAGATCCCTCACACACAACTCTTCCTATTTCTAGGTTCTAGCGGAGAAGCATTAACATGATCGTTATGAATTTACTAGACCACAATTGAGAGCACTTTGAAGATAAAAGATTCGGGGAGAGAGTTTACTCAAAGACGAGAGATTGCGAAGCTTCCCGTTTGATCACCAAGGCACTGGATGAAGAGGACAGCAACCCCACAGTTTTCCAGAAAATCTGGACAGCAAATAAAGGTCTTCCGGATGGCGACACAGCATTAGGAACCTGCTGGAACCTTGGGACAGCAGCTGTAGGGCTTCAGGACAGCAACCCGGAGGTTTTAGGAGAGCAGGACAGCAGCTCGTCTTGCCGAGAATTTCCTGGGCAGCAGCTACGAACTCTCAGGACAGCAATCATAAGGTTTTCGGAGAGCAGGACAGCTGTTTGGCCTGCCGAAACCTCCTGGACAGCACCCCCAGCAAAGGTGTGGGGAAGAGAATAGGTTGGACGTAGTGGGGAAGAGAATAAGTGCAGTTTTGGCCCTTGAGTGTCTCTCCAACGATGCGGGACAGCAGGAAATTGTATGAAAACTGCTGGACAGTAGGCTGTAGGAGAGCTGCCAGTAATTTGGGAGAGGAGGGCTTAGCCGTGAGATGGAGGGAGAGGGAGGAATTTAGAAAAACTGAAATTAAATTCAGCTCCAAGTTGTTTTGGAGGGAGATTAATTTGAAATTTCAAATTAATTCATTAATGACTAGGAGCGTTAATTGAGGAGGTAATTGGGGCTGATTTGGTGGAGCTTTTAATTTAATTTGGGAGAGAGAAAAACCCATTAAAGGGGGCCGGCCACATGGAGAGAGGGGAGAGCACAATTGTCATAAGTAGAGTGGGGACCACAACTTTAATCAATGATTTAATTAAAATCTGAATTGATTCTCAGATTTTAATTAAATAGGAAAGTTTCCAAATAGATGAGTAATCAATTGGGGAAGATTTGAATTTCAAATTTGAATTGAAATTCAATTAAGATGATTTCCTAAAATCAAGGAACTATTTTAGGAAAGTCTTCAATGCTTCTTGGAAACAAATTTGAATTTCAAATTTGAAATTCCCAAGAGGGAGGCCGGCGGCTAAAAGGGGAAGAAGGGGCTAAGGGGCGGGGAGGGAGGCCGGCGAGTGGTGGCTGCCAGGGAGCCGGCGGCATGAGCTTGTGGTTGGGGGTTTTGGCGGTGGGGGAGGGGAAAGAGTGTTGGCCGGCCAAGTGGAGGGGGGTAGTGGAAAAAATCCGGCGGCTAAGGGGAGAGGAAAGAAGAAGAAATTCGATAGAAAACCAAGAGCTCCACCAAGGGGCTGTTGGGTATTGCTTTGAGCCTCTCCTAGGCTATTCCTCACTCGAGAACTCACAAAGAGAACTCTAGAACTCACAAAGAGATCCAAAACCAAAGTTGAAATTTTTCATATCAATATTCATCATCCCTTTCCAAGAGGGAGGGGAGGGCTTAAATAGCCAAATACAGAGGGAAAATAAAAAGACACAATTGCCCCTAGGGCAAACATAAAACAAAGCCCTCAAGTGAGGGTAGAAATGAAAAAGTACAAATAACAAATAAAATACATGAAAATAAATAGACACGATCGTAGCCGTTGATCTTCGATGTCCTCATCACTCTAGTGCTTCTTCGCGTTAATCAATAGTTGTTCTTCTTCAACATGCCTTCTCTACACATGCCATTTTTGCTAATGTTTCTCCCTCTCTTCAACATGCCTTCTCTACAACATGACCTTTCTACCTTTGAAATGCTCAAAGGGAAGTGAATAACTTTACAATCAACCTTTCTATTTCTTTTCTGCGGTTGTTGATATCCAAGCATTTCAGGGCACCAATACTTGGCATGGTAGCTAGATTCTGCATATTAAGAATGTTTGTGTTTCCTTTTTCTTGCCTTTCCACAATGTTAATCTATGATGTGTTTTCTCAGACAACTTCGAGAACTAGCTTTTTTAAAATCATTCCATGCTAAATATAATACATTAAGAAATTTTAGCTTTTTTTTTGTGGTTGTTGATATTTTAATGAAGATTTCTTTATGTTTGTGATTTCATGTAATAATGTAGGCTGCATCTGGTACTAAAGGAGGTTCGAGCGGCTCACCTGTGATTGATTGTCAAGGAAGAGCAGTTGCTTTAAATGCTGGCAGCAAATCATCCAGTGCTTCTGCTTTCTTCCTTCCTTTAGAAAGGGCATGCCTTCTCATTTTCCTCCATTTATGAAATCAAAGTCATTACGTTGTGCTGTGTTCTCATATCTTGAAGCTATTGCAATATTGTTGTTTTAAAATTGTTTTATTATATTCTAAATATCCCATTTGATACTCTCCATATCGTCTAGATTGAATAAATTTTCCCATGAAAACATTTATACGCCTGTGCATAGTATGATGGAGAGTGCATTACTATATGCTCTCTTTCTTCCATCATTTCTCTTTTTTTCTTTGATTTTTTCTCCATCATTTTTCTTCTATTCTACTTGCATGGGACATGTTATACTTGTTGATTAGGTGTTAGTTCGAGTTTAGCTAAGCTCAAACTAAGAACTAATGCAACTTTTAACATTTTGGCATAATGCTGCTTAAGCCATCAGAAGTGGGTCGGGCTCATGATGCCAATGGGGGTCCTACTTGATCAAAGTAAGAACTTATATTATTATTATTTTTTAAATTCACTTCCAAGGGGGAGGCAACTTAGTATAACATTTTTTTTATGGTATTCAGCTTCAATTATACATGGTGATTAATTCATTTGATTTGGATTTTGACGCCAAAATGGCCTGAGCAATTTCGGTGTTACCGAATGACATTAGCAGGTTGTTCGGGCATTAGATTTAATAAAGAAGAACTGGGATGCCTTTGGAAGCCACTTGGATGCAGTGAAAATCCCTCGTGGTACACTTCAGGTTCGTTGTTTCTCTACCTTATTTGGCTTTACTATTGTTTTCTGGTCTGGATTCATGGAGTAGTTTTTCTGCATGTTGATATATCTAATTCCAGTATAGATGTGATATAGCTAAACCTCTGATAGTTTAACTTGCCTATGAAATTAATTGTCTTTTGCAATATTTTTTTAAAAGTTTTCTCAATGTAAATAATTCGAAATTTCATAAGATTCTTGTTAGTCGTTAGCATTAGAGTCATCCAAGATGAAAAAAATACTGGTTAGTTTGGCATGTTAATTACCACTTCGGTTTCTGCTGAAAAATGTGTTACTCGGACAATTTATTGGAGAAAAAAAGCACCAAGGCGCTCAGGCAAAAGAGTCATTGTATTGGGTTTCCAGCTGCTTAGATGCCTGTTTCTTATCATATTTTTTATTATTCAATCAATCTTCAGTTTTTTCATAGGACTTTTATGCGTGCAAATATCCGGCTTCAGTTTTTAGTTAATCAAAATTTTTTAAAATTATTCTTGGAGGAGCTCTATGGAATGTCATAAATGGTGGGTTGCTTATGCAGTTTTAGGTTCTCAACCAATTTCCAAATCTAATTTGACTATATTATTTTCATGATCTTACCACATCAAAGTGTTTAGACTTCTGCATATTTTCATGATTGCCAAACCATTTTCCCAATGTTAGTGCTCTACTGGCCATTGCTCCGCTTTTGTGAGCTTGAACTAAGATGTCAACTAGTCTCCTGTGTTGTTGATGTATTCTTGACTTAACAGGTGTCTGGATGTGGTTTTTTTTTTTGTTTTTTTTCTCTTGGATAGATATTACTCTCTCAGCTTTTTCTTGATCCAATGTATTTTGTTTATTTTTTATTTATTTTGGGAAGTTTTTTATAGCTACTTATTCATGTAACTTTTCATATACTAATGAAATTTTGTTGCCTTAAAAAAAAAGAAATCTTGGCATGGGATCTGCAATTGTGGGTTTAATTAATATTTTTAAGAAAATATATTTACAGTTACAACAAATAGCATTTAAAAGGTTTTTCATTTTAGTCAACTTTCCTTAAGCTTGGAGAATATTGTCAATTCCCTAATGTAGGGATTCATATATACTGGAGTAGATTGAACGTGTTAAGTGCCATCTTCATCTTTCTTATGAACTCTAAATATCTATATGAATTTCAGATGTTATTGTTAAGCATTATCTATATTTTGAGATATCTACTAAAAAGAAAAAGTAGATGTAGATGGGCTCAGGTTTGGAGCTAAAGCAAATGTAGAATTTTGTATATTAAATAGAACATGAGTATACTTCTATTCCAAATCTTTTCTGCATCAAAATATAGATGTATCCTGAATAAGATACCTACACTTTTGTTAACCAAACTAAAGTTTACTGTGGATATTAGTGGTAATGCTGCAATATATGTGAATGCACCATCTTTTAAAGAAAAAAAAGTCGAAAATGCCATTTCCATTTAAGTAAATTTATTTTTTCAGAATTAATTTCAAGAGATTTTACTAAAAATTTAAAGAATATATTTCATTTATGTTTTATTCAACAATTTTCAGTAGTTAAATTCACGATTTAAATTATGTGTTTTCCCTGCGCTTTTATATGCCTTTTGAACATCCTCCTCATGTGCAAGTTGAATTTATTAAAACTTGTAAATTATCGGTGCTCATCTGTAATTACTTTCATATGTTTGATTACATTTTTATGTTGTTGATGAAAATGAATGGCGTAATTTTATATTTGAAGATCATTGCCTGGTAAAATAATAAATTTGGGATGATAATGTTTCCACTCCAAGGAGGAAATGTCCATCAATGCATCTATTATCTTCAAAGTAGTTTCTCGGCTACTCATATATAGCAAATTTAGTCCCAAAGCATTATATTGTTCTAATTTAGTCCTCAACTATACAAAATTGATTCAAAATTGTTCATTAGGGATTAAATTGGGATCAAAATTTATTAAATTTTTATCACAATTACAACTTGAGGGACCATGTTAGATTAATGTTGTATAGTTGAGGGATTAAATTGGAGCAATGTAATATTCTGAGACTACGTTTTCCACATACAATTAATTTGAGGATTATTTTGATTTTTATTTTTATTTTTTTGCTTGCAGTCTTCATATGCTAACTAGAATAAGGTTTTGTTTGGGATAATTTTCTTACTATTTTGCTTTTCAGACCGCAATCACAATTTTTGTTTGAAAACTACTTTTTCATTGCTTTCAAAAAATTTGTGCACTTGAAAGCTACTTTCTACAACAATTTTAAAAATTTACTCCCTCTACAACATCTTTACAAAATAATAAGAAATATTTCTCAAGCGAAGCTTAAGAAACACCGCAAGGCAGAGTTTTTAACTACTCAATGTACTATTTGATCGGACACTCTATTTTCTATACATTTACACTGGCCTTTGTGAGAAATTTGGTTAATATCTTTAATTTATTGCCACAGAGGAATTTTAAACCTATGTTGCTGCGTGGCAACCGCACCTTTTTTTTTGGTCAGTTGACTACTCAATATTTTACTTTTTTGTTTAATGACATTTTAATAATTAAACTCTTTTTTTTTAAAAGGTGTTCGGATAACATTTGTATGTAAATTTTGAAAGCTTTGAATTTGAACCTCGATAGTTGATAATTAAACCAACTTACACCTCTAATTGTAATCATTTGATACATCCCCATTAAAATAGTAGTTCGCATCGAGAAAAATGCTGCATATTTCTTACCTTGTTCTGTTTTATTTCATGAAAACTTGTAGATTGCCTACACATTTATATTTTAAAATGATTTGCTTGGACGTGCTTTCTTTTTATTATGTAGAGCATGGACTATTTTCAAGGACATTTGGAAGTTTTCTATAAATAGTATTATTTGATTATTGTTCTATACCATAATTGAATTGACTCGGTCATACTTTAGGTGACATTTCTTCATAAAGGATTTGATGAAACACGCCGGCTTGGACTTAGTAGTGAAACTGAAAAGGTATAGTGCTGTCTTATCCTTATTCTGCTGATGCAGCTTTTCACATGTGCTTACGCATCACTCTTTCATTGGCTAACAACAAGCAGGTCGTGAGAAATGTGTCCTCTCTTGGTGAGACAGGAATGCTGGTTGTTGATTCCGTGGTAAGTAGAAGATATTTGATTTAGTTGTGTTTGTTTAATGCTATTATAGATATTCTCGGTCTACTACATATTCTTCTACATTGAAGATATATTGTAGGTGCCGGGTGGCCCTGCATACAAAAAATTGGAGCCTGGTGATATTCTGATTTGCATAAATGGGGAGGTGAGGCTTCTTGTATTGATTTGTGTTGTAGTCTTCAAACTATCTTTTGAGATTTCATATTTATTGCATGTATCATCAATAGATGCCATTGTAAATGGTTAAACAAGCAGGTCTTGGAACTTCAGGTAGGTATATTATGCTTGCATTCATAGCACATCATCTAATGCTCTTTTTTTTTCATCATCATTGGAAAACATCTATATCCCTGATCGCTTTACCTTTTGTATAGTATAAATTATATATTCATATTTTCCGTACTGATTTTACTTTGAAGGAAGGTCTGAATACTTTCAGTGTGAATTTGAAGGCAATCATTTCCTATTGTGAATTGACTTCCATTGTTGCACAGTTCAGTTCATACATCTTTCTATTCTTATTTTAATGCACCATCAGAATTTATAATTATTTCTTAAATGTTGATGAAGCTCGTGTTTTCCTTTTTTTTTCTGAAAATTTAATGCTAGCTTTGACAAATTTAATCTGTTCCTTGTTGATGCTCGCTTTTTTTATTAGAAAAGTAAACACTTGTAACTAGCCTTGAAGCTATTTGCTTCAAGCTCATGATTTCCCTTTTGCTTTAAACAATAAGCTTATGCTCCTTATGGTTAAAACAGAACGAAATCAACGCATACCTACCTGTGATAAGGCATGGATAAAACATTCATCTAACTTATTTTTTTCCTTAAAAAAAATATTATTTTTTCCTCCCAATTGTACTACACTAAGAAGGCACATGCTTTCATCTCATTTTACTTTTCAAGATTATTAGTATTTGCATGTGTAAGGTAGTTAAATATGTAAATCTTTCCTTGTTGAATCCTAAGCACTCTCTGAAGATGGCTAACATATTTTGCATTCCATTTATTATTATTATTATTTTTTCATGAAATAAGTCCAAACATTTATACGGGTATCTAAATGGGATTCATAGACATCTTAAATAATTTTCTTTCAATATTGAATTTTAATTTATGTGATGCAAGCAAAAATTTGGAAAGGGCCCCCAAATTTTTGCAAGCAAGAACTAAATCTTACTAGGAAATAGAAATGATACAAATTCTCAAAAAACTAGACAGAATACAACAAAAACAAACTTTAATATCATAAAATGACACTTACAACAAAGGACGCTTACAAACTTTGACATAAAACCTTAAACTTGCATTCATTGAGACGAAAGATACAGGTGAGGTGTCACTTGCGGATAGAAGAAGTAGGTTAGAAGCTGAGACGAAGTAGAGGAGGACAAGCTCGCAAGCTTTCCCAAGAAGGAGAGAAAGAAGAAGTGGAACAAGCTCGCAAGCTTTTCCAACAAATAACTCACATAACATCCTTTTTAAGCTTCAAATCAGCCCCTATACATAGGAAGAAAGGGGGAAACCAAACAGCCATTTACCTCTATTCAAGCCAATAAAAAAGAGGGAAATGAAAGGCCAAAAGACACCACGACATCCCACAAAAATATGCACAGAAAACAAGGAGAAGAAGCTACGGGAAACCCAACCAAAAGCCACGGAAAGCTCAGCCAGCAAGGGAAACGAAGAGCCAGCACAGGAAACAAGCAGAGCTTCACGGGAAAACAGCCAGGGGATAAAACCGAGAGGGAGTGATCACGGGAACAATAACAGACAAACATAAACCGAGAAGACAAACAATTCCAAACCGAGAACAGCAAGCAGCCCAAGGCCCCAAACTGAGACCAGCAAGCAGCCCAAGGCCCCAAACCGAGACCAGCAAACAACCCCAATCCGAGAACATCAAAGGCTCCAAACAGAGAACAGCAAGCAGCCCAAGGCCAAGAAGAATTTCAAGATGATTTGACCCCCCTTGCCTACATTAAATTCTCCTTCGGTTGAAAGAATTCATCTCTTGATGAAGCTTGAGGTTGCTTTGAATCTTATCCTGAGGTTTCCGAAGGTTGATTGCATGGACTATGACTCATGACTCAAAAAACAAAACTCACATGACGCCAAGATTCATACAACAACTTGACTCAAAAACAAAACTCACTCGACACACCGGGATTTGCTAACCCGCTCTGATACCAATTTGATGCAAGCAAAAATTTGGAAAGGGTCCCCAAATTTTTGCAAGCAAGAACTAAATCTTACTAGGAAATAGAAATGACACAAATTCTCAAAAAACTAGACAAAATATAACAAAAACAAACTTTAATATCATAAAATGACACTTACAAGACGCTTACAAACTTTGACATAAAATCTGATGTAGGCAAAAGGGGGGGGGTCAACACAATTCTATGGAGCCTTGGCTGATTTCGGTTTTGTGCTTAGTTGTTGAAATTTTAGTGGTGCAAGCTCATTATTATCATGTGGAGTTGTAGCTCATTATGAGCTAATGTTTAGCTCTAAATTCATTATGAGGTGCAAGCTTTTAGGTGAGTGGAACTTGTCTCTTCCTCTTCTTCTTTGCCTCTTGAGCTGCTGCATTACTTTTCCTTCAATTGGCTGAAGGAACCGTGGCCTTTATCCCATTTAATTGATGTCTTTTTCTGTGGTGGAACCGTGGCCTTTATCCCATTTAATTGATGTCTTTTTCAAGGTGCTGGAACCGTGGCTTTCCCTTGAGAATTGCCATGTCGTTTGGAGTTTCTCTGTGGCTTTTAAATAAAAGTTTGCTGCTGTTGGTTTTCCTATGCTGGAAACCGAAATTTTCTGCCCTGTTTCCTGTGCTGGAGCCATGACTTTACTGCTGTGATATTTGGAATTCCTGTGCAGAAAATTAAGGCTTTTATTACTCCATTTATGGGAAATTTTGGGCTGTTTTTGGACAGAAATTAGACAGCTTTTTGGGGACTGGTTTGGTGGCTGTTTGGGAGGATTTCCATGAGCCTTTCCACTGTTTTCTATGCATTCTTCCTACAGAATTCCTGCAGTCTTTTGGTCTTCTTCTTAGTAACTTATGGCCTTCTATCTCCCTATTTTAATGACTTTAAATATTGCTTTTAGGTGGCTGTTTGTATTCCTTCTTTGTGCCTATAAATAGTTGTTTTGTGGCTGTTTTAAAAAAGGTTATGTGAATGATTTTTGGAAAGAAACCTGAGGGTTTTCTTGGATAGCTTGCGAGCTATGCCACTTCTTCCTCTCCTCTTCTAGGAAAGCTTGCGAGCTTCTCCTCTTTCTTCTCGGTCTTCTAATCTCTTTCGTCTCTCCGCAAGTGCCATTCCATATGTATCCTTCTTCTCAAAGTGAAGCAACTATAGGGTGTCGTCAAGTGATTGAGTCAAGTTTGTAAGTCGTTTTAATTTTAAAAGTTTGTAAGTCATTTTATTTTATTAAAATAAAGTTGTTTTGGTTCAATTGTCGTATTTTGTATTCTTTTGGGTATTTTAGTGAGTTTCTTTTATATATGAAGTATTTTTTTTTTGTGATAAAAAATTTGGGTCCCTCTCCCAAATTTTTGTTTACATCAAAATCCTAAACTTGCATTCCTTGAGATGAAAGATACAAGTGAGGTGGTCACTTGCAGATAAAAGAAATAGGTTAGAAGCCAAGATGAAGTAGAGGATGACAAGCTCGCAAGCTTTCCCAAGAAGGAGAGGAAGAAGAAGTGGAATAAGCTCGCAAGCTTTTCCAACAAAACCCTCAGGTTTACATTTCCAAAAATAACTCACATAACATCCTTTTTAAGCCTCAAATCAGCCCCTATATATAGGAAGAAAGGGGGAAACCAAACAGTCATTTACCTCTATTCAAGCCAATAAAAAAGAGGGAAATGAAAGGCCAAAAGACACCACAACATCCCACAAAAATCTGCACAAAAAACAGGGAGAAGAAGCTACGGGAAACCCAGCCAAAAGCCACGGGAAGCCTAACCAGCAAGGGAAACGAAGAGCTAGTATAGGAAACAGGGCAGAACTTCACGGGAAAACAGCCAGGGGATAAAACCGAGAGGGAGTGACCACGGGAACAACAACAAGCAGCCCAAGGCCCCAAACCGAGAACAACAAACAGCTCCAAACCGAGAACAACAAACATCCCCAATCCAAGAACAGCAAAGGCTCCAAACAGAGAACATCAAGCATCCCAAGGCCAAGAAGAATTTCAAGATGATTTGACCCCCCCTTGCCTACATCATTATGCAATATAAGTTTTGAGATATGATTTTCCTGAAATAAACCAAAACATAGTTTGATATTCATTCATTGTTTTCCCGTAAATTTGGATAAAAATACAGGAAATGTCATTGTGAGCACTCGCATCCTTTTAGTGGAATTATTCAGCAAAAATAAAATTATTCTTGAAATAAAATATTACTTTTGTTATCATAATTCATTGAAGATTTGCAGCCACTTTGAGATTTAGGCAACTAGAACTCTCTGGCAATCAATTTTGTTAATATCTATTTTGAGTCAATTTAAATTCTCTGATTTCAAATTCAAGTCAAGAACAACTTGCTCAAATTTGACTTATTATTAGCAAGTGACATTTTGGATGTAGGCTCCTTGGTGTTTGTGGGCTCTTAAAATTCTTAGCTGGATATGCTATGAGAGTTTCTTTACAGGTCAAATGATGAGGGCATCAGATTTTGACATGTGTACCATCGCCGGGGACGACGATCGACGGCCTTGATTCAGAGCCTTTATTTGTGATGCTTTAGTTTTTCTTTTCATGAGTTTATTTCATGTTTTCCATTTGTACCCCTATGAGGGAAGTAGTACTTATTGTAGCCCAAGGGCGTTTTCGTCTTTATGCTTTTTATTTTGTCAGCCTATATAAAGGGCTTTTGTCATTGTATTTGGATTATTGAATGAATGAAAATTTTTCCATGCTTTGTTCTCTTTGTGAGTGCATGAAGTTCTCTTGGTGAGTGCTTCCCCTTGAGATCTCTTAGTGAGTTCTCTAGTTATCTTTTTTTTTTTAATTATTTGCTTTGCTTTGCATAATCTTCTTCCCACTAGAGAGTTCTTCCAAATTCCTCTTTCCCTTGCTCTTGCCGCCGGCCCCTAGGGCTTTCCCCACCGCCGGCCAAGCTCCACCCCGCCGCCCACCACCTCGCCGACGACCTCCTCCCATACGCATCATCCCATTTTTCCCTCAACCTCAAATTAGAGATTTGAAATTTCAAAATTTGAATTGTTTCCTAATTTGGAAATCCAAATATGGAAAGTCTTCATGAGTAAAAAAATTTCAAATCAATTTAATTTGGAGTTTTAAGACTTTTGCCACGTCATCAAATCAAGCATTCAATCCCCTTCCCCCATCTCCCTAAATCCCTCCCTCTCTCCCTATGCTTGCCGCCAGCCCCTCCTTGGTGGATTCCCCCTTAATTACTACATTAACTCCCATGATTCTAATTTGAAATTCAAATTAGGAGTCATTAATTTTCCCCCCATGTGGACTAAAACTGAAATAATTTCAGTTTAATCCCTTCCCCATCTATTCCTCCCACCGCCGGCCTCATATCCCTCTCCCCCCATTAATTTTCATTAAGGAATTAATTCCTCCCCTCTTTGGAATTCGAATTCCCCCTCCAAAATTCTCCTAAGCTGAAATTATTCTCAGCTTTGTGATTGTTTCCTGCACCCATATCCCCCTCACCCCACATCCACCGCCGGCCTCCCATCCAGCCTTCAACCCGCCGCCCCCCATCTATCCTCCTTGGAGATTTAGTTGCGGTGACCACCCTTTCACCTCTCCAAGGATGCATGGAGGTTCCCGAGTGGAATTTCGGGTTTGAATACGACAACCGCGGACGAGTGAACATCCTCCGATCTCCCTTCTTCGACGTCGGATTCGACTTCGACGACACCGTCGAGGAGTATTTGGACCGGATCCTACCCGCTCTAGTGGAGTCCATCGACGATCATTTTTCTGTCTACACGTGGATCGTTGAAGGGCGTCGTTTTGCCCCACCTCCGCGACCCGCGCCGACCTCTTCTTCCCTACGGATCTACGGCACCCTCGCCCTAGGAGTGGTCTCATCAATCGTGTGGTTCTTCTTCTCCCAACAAGCCTAGAAGTAGGTAAATGAGAGCGGCCTCAAGGTGAGACAATCGCTTTGTTAACCGCGGGATTCTATTTGGCTTTTCATTTGCTTTACTTTTATTACAATTGTTATTTTCTTGGTCTTGCTAATTTAGGTGTAAGTTCTTGCCTAACCATAGTCAAATTCTAAGATCTTCGAGAAGTTTCAATTTAGAACAAAATTAAATTTGCAATTTCATCACTTGAACAATATTTTGTTAAATTTCTAAATTCAATTCCTGGTTTTACATCATCAATTTTTTAGAAAGCCTATCAGATTGGAGATAAGATATTACCTAGCAATTTCGCCTTTATTTTAAGTTGACTTTGTAATATGGTTCCAAGTTTCCCATAGGTGCAATTCTTTATACTTAATTACCCCACTTGATGGTGAGAGAATTTGTGATTGAGGCTAGTTGTTAGGCACTCAAAACGGGTCAACTGGTCGGGTTTGGGTCTAACCCAAATTGATTTGGAACCAAACCTGTTGACCCTAACTTGACCTGGTTTACAAACGGGTCAAAAATTTTAACCTGGACCTGATCTGCCGAGTTACCGGGTTGACCTGACTCGACCCATGAACCCGACTGGGAGAACGCTAGCGTGAGGTGCTAAGCTGCTAGAGCTTGTGCGCGGAGTCGGACCTAGCTGCGGCGAAAGAGGATGAAGAGACCATTGAAGGCCAGGAAGGGGAAGAACAAGTTACCGGTGAAATTGAAGAGACTGTTTCCTCCCTCTCCTTCCGAGACGGTTTTATGATTTAATTTTGTTCTCTTATTCTGTGTTTAGAAAAATAATCTATATATAAATGGGTGGAGAAATAGCTATTTAAGAAGAAATAAATCTAGAATATGGTCTTAAATGTTGGGGATTTAGAATTAACTGCATAAAAAATGGAAAATTATTGTCCATGAATTGTTAGTTCTCACACAAAAATTGGGCGAGTTTGATTTACTTAAAAAATGAATTAAAATGATTTACTCTACATTTACTTTTCTCCACTTTGTATTCCGACGAAACGCCAAAGTTTTCAAAACCAATGCATTTGGAATACTTTATGCCACATTGTATTCCAACCAAACAGCCTCTTAATCAATTTAAAAAAATCAAGCATAAGTGTTGCCTCCATCAATTTAGAAACATGGTCTTTGTGATGAGTTGCTTTATAAGAATTATTATTGTAATGATTCATGATCTGTAAATGAACTTAATGATAAAGATTAATTATTATTAATCGAACCTCTTGTTGAAGGTTGTACATGAGACTATTTTTGAACCTAAATCAGATATCATATTGATTCCTATTGTTGACACTAATATACCTTTTGTCACAAAATTTATTAAGATGATGAACTTAGTGTCATTGAGATTTTTTTTTTTAATGGAGAATGAAAGATATGCTGTTATATCTCCAAAAAGGTAGAAGTCATAATAAACAACCAATTTGGACAAGGCAGCAAGAGGATGTATGAAAGGTTCTTCAGTGGCTATCTAGGTAATGCACAAAAAGAAAACTTTGGCAGACAATAAGAGTTGTAATGGTTGTGGTAAACAACGACAGTGATTACACAAGCAAGTTATACATACCACCAAACAAATTTTAAATTCAAACATATTACAATTATACGATAGGTCACACGAGTGCATTGCAAATGTCAAATATATTATATACATGTATTGGTAGTACAAAATGCAGTATGTAGATGTGCAGGAGCATTAATTAATGTGTCAATTTCATTTATGCAAATATGCTAAAATATATTCTGCATGTGCTTCGATCTTTTGCACCAAACTCTTAATCGGAGAGCTATTTTTTTAAAAATGCACAAAATTCTAAAATCATTCGTTCAAAACATAAATTCAAATTCTTTTAAAAGTTTAAATTTATAAAAACTAATTTCGTCACTAAAAATGTAAAATCAAAATTCATCCATACTATGCAACGGTTGTTGAGGATGATGAATTGAAGAATAACTTCAACTCACAAAGAGCAGATGTTTTGTGAAATGTACTACTACAATTCATTCTCGATTGATTTTTCGCCGGCATAGATGTGACACGTGCCTTCTAATTGGGTGAATTTGTCGCAAAATGGCACTACTATATTACGATCATGGGAAAGCCCGTATGTTCCCTTATAGACCCGGGGCGGATGTTTGTCTAAAGAGTTGAATTTAAGCCAGTATTAGTTAACAGAGAGATGCCGTGCCCTTAGATGAGGCAACCCATGGTTGCTGATGAGGGTCCTTCTGTCAAGTTGGGTCGACTATCTCCTTTGACCATGGACCATAATAGCCCAGGACGACGGATTATGGAATCTTGATCGGGCCCGTTATCATTTCTCCATCCACCCGTTTTAAGTATATGGAGATAGATTTCAAGTCATAAACTCTAAAATTCAAACCCTAAAATTATTGCTATTATATGTTAGGTAATTATTGTGACCTATTTTAACCACTAGCCTTAATGTAAAGTTTTTTTTTATTATTAAGAGGTGTAATTAATCATAAGCGCTTGCGTCTATCGGAAACCAGAACTCAAATCATAAGTCCTTGCAACATAAGGACGAAATATCTGGATAGTGTCTTATCTAAAAACCTAATCTGTCTTCTAAAAATTTACCCTTAAACCTAAATCCGTTAAAACACCCTTCCCCGTTAATAAAGAGGTGCGGAGTGGCCGGGACGCGAATTTTCAGAGCCCACAAGCACACATTTATTTCACTGGAAAAAAAAAGTTGTGTGTGATTTCATAAATGTATATTTAGCAATTGGAGTCATGAAAATAATAACCTCTTTTGCAAATACAAGGTTAAGGATAAGCACATGAACCCCTTCCAATACCCTATATTATCCATAGGCACGCACTGTTACCCTCTATAGTTAGAAGCTTGTATTAAATAACGATGAATTTCTTTGCTAAAATGTGCATTTGAAAACTCTCTTCCATTCCTCAAATCACCTAGAAAAATAACGGTGAACCTCCATTTACCGTTACCTTAATTCATTAATCCAGTCTTATAACTTAGAGCCCATAAAATGTTTATATAATTAAAAAAAGCGCAGGGTGAAATCATAAAAAAGAATTATTTTGGTGAATATTGAAATGTCCTTTAAAGTTTTTTAAATTACTATAACTATGAGTATATATCCACTTCAATAAATTGTGATGTTAAAGTTGAATTAGGAGCTGCTCAGGTAGATGGGAAAGGTAAGACAATTGTCATACACTTTCAAGCAGCAAAAGTGTAATAAGGCATGCCTAAGAAATTTCCTTACCTTTATTGAAGAAATGGTGATAATACTGTAAATGAATAGTTTTTCATTATGATAATTTGATTAGAGATGATACAAAATGATTACTAAGAGTATTCGAAATAAATATTTACACATGGAAATAATCTGTACAACCTAGTCAAGAATTTCGTGTGGATGAAGAGGATCAATTGGAGGAAATAGAGGATAAGAATTTTGCGAATGAAAAAGAGTGTGAATAATGTCAAAGATGAAATAGTAAGGTAGATTATCCCTAACGAGAATATTGAACTTGATATAGTGGATCTTGAAAAATCTTAATTTTCTCATTCCTACTTTAATGTGATGTTTCTTAGTCTATACTCTTGATAGGACATAATGGAGAAAAATATTCATCTAGCTGATCCCACGTAATGAAATATAGGTTTGATGATGTTGTTGTTGTTATAGTATTCGTAGTCTATACTCTTAAAAATTATCATAATACATAAAATTAGTTTATAAACAGTATAGTTTTTCTTCGCTGCTTGAGTAATGATGTAGACAAGGGATATAGGGAGCCTATATCACTTGAATACAAAAAAAAAACACACAAGAAAGAAAACTGACAAAGGAGTAGAACCATATGCACTACCTACCATGATCATTGGATGCTTTCCCATCATTGGATAGCTAAAAAAGAAAAGAAAATAAAATAGAAAACAGAATATACTAATGTTCAAACAAAATAAAAAGTACAGAATTCTTGATTTCATCAAGCAAGCACCCAGAGGAGCAATCTAGTGCTTTGGCTTTTGGATAACCACATTGCTTTGAGAGTTCATAGTACTTTTTACAACACTTAGAGAATATTTTCATATCTTATTATTTTTGAAGCATCTCTTGTGAGCTGTTTTTATGCTTATTATAATAGTTGGAACATATTCTGCTTTTGTGAATTGATTTGTCTTAGCGTTTGTCTTAGCACAGGTAGTTACACAATTTCTTAAACTGGAGACATTACTTGATGATTCCATCAATGGTGAGATCGAGTTGCAGATTGAAAGGGGTGGAATCTCCTTGATAGTAAAATTAATGGTAAACTCAAGGTTTCTCCTATTATAATTAATGAGCTTTTGCATATTCTTCTTTTGGTCATTAGCAATGTAAACGAGCGTAGCATGAATGAGCTGAAACTCTTGTACACCTCGGTTAAATAATTACTAAGCCGGACACAAATACGCTCAAGTTTGCTAACAAGCTGAATAATTCCGTTTATTATTGGGATGAATATGAACGACAATTCGATAACTGTGAAATGCATTGATAATTTTTTTATTGATGACTTCAATTATATGTGAAAGTTTGTAATTTTTATGTTACACAATTTTTTAAAAATTACATAATAAAACATGTATTGTCCATGATGTTTAAAGTGTATATAACAGTTTTTAATAGTGAATTACATTAGTAAATTAAACCTTTACGTATATAAATAAATATTGATAAATATGTTTATTTCTATTTATTTGAACATAATGGAGAAAAATGATTGATTTAGCTGACCCCACATAGTGGGATAAAGTCTTTGATGTTCATTCACTTAATAAATGAGCTGAAAATACTTTTGTTTTAATGTTTTGTAAGCTGAAAAAACTTGTTCAAGTTTGGCTCTGTTACTTATCGGATGAGCCGAGCAAGACCAATATTTGTGTTGAATACAAGATGTTTGTAAACAATGATTTTTTTGACAATCCTATTTGATATGAAGGAAATAAGAGGTTTAAGTTTATGAAGCAAGAAGCTATGAACTTTTTTTTTCCTAAATGTGCATGTTTAGTTGTTGCACTCTGACTTATTTTACTTCAGGTTGAGGATTTGCATTCCATAACTCCAAATTATTTCTTGGAAGTTAGTGGCGCTGTGTTGCACCCCCTTTCCTATCAGCAGGTATAATATATATCACTGTATGTATTATTAAAATGGCACTTCTTTCAGAGTTTTACTTGGACCTAGTTAACGCTATTGCTGTGATTTTTTGGTTTTGGCATATGCAATGAAAATGTCTTTTACACAATATCAGCCCATCCGTATTGGAGGTTGGTCTTTTCATCGTATCCAACAAAGTAGATTCTTTTGAATTAGCAATAGTATTTATTTGGTTACGTTTTAAAAAAGATGGAACTTGAAACATGTATCCTTTATTTTTGTAATAACGGAGCATGAAATTTATGAGTTGCAGTTATGTTAGTTGTTTAAAGCCATTGTGGATGTTTAGATTATGCAAAAATGAAGAGATTGGATAATTTTAGGTTGCATGGTAATCAATAGGTGCCATCCAAAGTCCATAGCTTCCAGTAGCTTTAGTGTTTATGCTAGCATTTCAAATTGCTGAACTTTATAGAAATGGTTCAATATTTATTTGTTGGGAGTATATTTCAATCTCCATGCTCTTTGGAAACTATGTGGTGGGGTAATTTTTATTTCCCTATATGCAGGCGCGGAATTTTCGCTTCAACTGTGGACTGGTATATGTAGCGGAGCCAGGGTGAGTACATCTAATTGAAAACACATAATTGTTTTGCCTTTTAAGAAGCAGGTGTAACTGAAAAAACAAAAACATTTAGCGAAGTACAAAAAAATTTTGAAGAGTTAACAACATCCAACACTTTACAAGAGTGAATGGAAAAAATGTATTCATAACGCTGTGCCAACATAGTTGTGATAATGCTACAGATTATGATGTATCTTTCATTTCTTTTCAAATTATATGATGTTGCTTTTGATTTTAAATTTGTGGAAATCGTAATTTTTACATTTTGTTTTTATTTCTTGAAATGTACATTATGTTATTGTTTGTGGCTTATGATAAAGCAATGTTTGTGTTTGATGCCATTTAGATCACTTGGACACTAGCACCATGGAGACCTGCTTTTTGTTATGTCAAATTTTCAATATTTTCATGTTACTATGTGGATATCTTGTGTATTTTTTGTCAAATATCATCCCAGCCGTCCCTTGGCTCTTGATCATATGGCCAGCAAGAGGATCTATGGGAGGCTCTCCTGGATCACGCCAATCTCCTTACATATTTGGGTGGCTGACTTAGGAAGGATTATATTAGGACAATTATGCATTATTGTTGACCTCTGTGTAAAGCACAAAAAAAAAAAAAAAAAAAAAAAATAGATCAAACCTCGTATCCACGAAACCGGCCGAAATCCCGCTGTGCAGCGCCGTTTGAGTCGCATTCCGCGATTCCTGCTCAAATCCTGCGACCTCTCCTCGACCTTGAGCCCAGGTGCGTCGTTAAATACCGCAACTGATGGGGACTTCAGTCGCTGCCTCTCCTCACCACTTCCGATCCAACTCCCGCTCTCCGCTCTCTCACGACCGACCCCTCTGCTCTCGCCTCCAAGCCACGATCGACACGAAGACTGACGGGTGATCCGTTGCCCTTCTCCAAGGGACTTCAAATCACGAGCCCGGACCCATCCTGCGGCTGGTGACATCTTCGATTCCTTCTCATAGGAATCTCACTCTCGTTCTCTCCCAAGAAGAACACAAAAGTGGAAAACACCAAATTTTTCATATCAAATTAACCATCATTTTACAATAGCTTAAGGCCCTATATATAGGCCATAACATGATAAAATAAAAATTACAAAATTGCCCCTTGGGCCATAACACTCTTATAAACTATCCTAGGGGTACAACAGGAAAATACATTAATTAAGAACTAAAATGTAGAAAAATAAATCATAATTGAAGGTTTAAATCATGGCCGTCAATTTGCGACGTCTCCTGTGATAGATGCGCCAAATCTTTGTACCGATGTCCGCATCATTTTCCCTCTCCAATTCTCTAAATTTAACAGTTTTGTATACGAATGAGGCATTTATTTGACATATCCTTTGCCATTTTAACTCGGTTATGTTCCTGTTAATCTGGCTTAATAGTCATTTACTCTTTTCCCTTTCTTATAACTTTTTTATATCCTTCTCAGATTAATATCTTTTTAACTTTTTTGATGCATATAATTATCTTTATTCATTTATTTAAATTTATGTTTTAATTTGGCCATTAAGGCACTAGTGCCATAAATGCCTAAGGTCGAAGACAAGAGTTGAGGAACTTTTCTTTTTCTATGCTGTATTAATTTTCCACTGAAGTTATCAAAAGAATCTTAATTAGTCATGCTTTGCATAACTTAATACATTGGCATCCAAAATATCTGTTCAACGTAATAGGAAATCTTTAATGATTGTTTTAAGATTCATTTTAAATTTCTTCTTTGAGATAGCACTTATTAACAATTACAAAAAGAAAGTTTCATATAAATACTAGTTCTTGATTTATATTAAATTAATAAGAATAATAGCTCATTTATTTATCTATGAACAAGACAGAACAAGTAAGATAAATAATGTGATAGCAATAATGTAGAGTAATAGTGTAAAATTACTAGCTATACAACCAATGATAGAACTTAAAATTTTTAAGAGAAGTGATAAAGAATTTTAAATGCCAAGACAAAAATACCAGGAAAAAGGTTATTGTGAAAGACCAGCAAGATTGAAGCAAAGGGATGATAGGTTAGCATTGTTTAACATAAAGCTGAACGATATGTCTAGCAGAAGGAAGAACAAGCAAAAAGGTTTAATTGGGAATTACATGAAAAAAGATTCACTTGTTCACTGCACCTGTTGCCTAAGTAGCATTACCAAGGAACTCTGAGGGCTTATCCTTTCGAAATTATTCACTCAGAAAATTAAGATACAAAATGTGATGCCTTGCCTTGTTTGAAGAAGGCTAAAGCTGTAGTGCATAAGTATGCTTACTGTTACAAATATATAATTGATCACCTTTGTAAGTATTTCCTTTATTTTTTTAATATTTGTTACCTTGTCATCAACTTGCTTGCATCAATGTCTGTCAATATGGTTTGACTTTTGAACTTATCTTGCTATGCTTTGATGAGCTTATTATCAATAGTTGAACTTCAGGTATATGCTCTCTCGTGCTGGTGTCCCTCGCCATTCTATTATAAAGAAGTTTGCTGGAGAAGCAATATCAAAATTAGAAGATCTAATCGAAGTTCTTGCTAAATTGTCAAGAGGTTCTCGTGTGCCTTTGGAATATGTAAGCTATTTAGATCGTCATCGAAACAAGGTACGCCTTTTATTCTGTTTTACTGATGCAGTTAAGCTTCTTGCAATTTTAATTTATGCTTTTATCAGGGATGAGCTGAATTAAGTTGAAATGCTATCATAAATTGAGGGTCGTGATTGGAGTGTAAATAAGTCGAGCCGCCTCGTGAGTCGTCTCGTTAACGAGCTCACGAGTTCGAGCTCGAGCTCAGCTAGGCTCGACTCGTATGCTTGTCGACCGCTCATTTAAATTAAAATAATTTTAAATAATATAATAAAATATATATTAAATATTTTTAATTATTTCTCGAGTCAAGCTCGAGCTTTCTTAACGAGCTCGAGTAAATGAGCCAAGCTCGAGCTTAGCAAGAGTTTTAAGCTTGGCTCGATTAGGTAGATACTTGACTCATTTATTATTTGTCATATCAGTTCCTTGAGTGCTCAGAGTGGGGGTTCCTTTTTAGATTGGTAGCAATAGTAGAGAAGCAGCATTTCCAACCCAAAGAGATTGGCATTGCTCGTGTTCTACTCTTCCTATTTCTGATTTATAAGAAAAACAAAGTAGAACTAATCCCAACCAAACAAGCTTAATGTATTCTATGCCAAATATTAAGCATGAAGACGTTCCTATTTTTAAAGATGTCTAATTATAGCTAATGATAATATTCACGATGATCAACATTATTGCTAATGTTATTATTTTTACCCTACTTATATTCTTCCTCCAGATGGATTTTTTGTCTATCACTTTTGTTGAAGATGGATTTTCCCATTCATCTCTCTTTGTCTGGATGAATTTCCTACGGATCGTTTTTGCTAGATTAATAGCGTGATAGAGAGTTTGAATTTTTTCATCTAACAGAGTTGCAGCTCATTGCAGTTGATTTCTTTGAGCACTAGGGGAATTGATGTAATGCTAGATGATTTCTTTTAGTTGTCTAGATTTAATATTACTTGCATCAATATAATCATTTTTGTAAGTTATTTTATATTATTTATTCTTATTTGTCATTTTGTCAATTAGTGTAAAATGGTCATTCATCATTTTGTACATACATTATCTTAATGTTAGCAGAATTTGAATGCCCATAAATTTAAGTTTACCATTCCATATAGCAGTCGAGCGTTTCCAAAAAATGAAGTGTGATGCAATGCCAAGGGCTATTATTGAAGGGTTTTGTTAATTAAAATGCTTTTCACTTGTTTATATTTTCTAGAAATATTGTGTTTGTCATGCCCATTTCATAACAGCATAAAGAAATAATTTTGAATAAATTAAACAATAAGGGAAATATTAATAGAAAATAGATATTTCATGAAATGCGTTTTAAATTTAAATTTAAATTAAAACAGAATTATGGAAGTGCGTACCAAATTTGATGTCCCCATCCACATGTTAATCTGTTCTAAAAATACTTATTATACCCTGAAACTATTTAATTATAGAATTTTTCAAGAAATTAGCCTTGTTTTTGGCAATACAAATGTAATGATAGATAAAAAAAGAAAAAAGAAAGATATCTGATGTTACCAAAAGATTAATCATCGCATATGAATATTTTAAAAATTAAATAACATAAAAAAACATATGTGAATAGAGATGCACTGCATATAGCAATAAGCACAAATCCAACGAATGAGCATTATAGTTGGGTATGAGTGGAATGAAAATGCCAAAAGAACTTAAAATTTCAAGCTTCTTTCATTGTTGATAACCATATCATTATAAATAGGAGCAAATTATGCTCAAATACATCAATCAACACTAATTGCATGGCCATGCACTTCTTTAATATTTTTCTTTATTTAGCATCATATGCTAAAATGCAACAATAGCTAGTGGCTTAACACAATTGCACATAATAATATACATTGAATTGAGCCACGAAAGGAGATGAGAAACCACAATACATTATGAATTGAAAGTGTCATGAAATAATCTCGTGCATTTCACACTTTTCACTTGTTCCTTGGTGATCATCGTGTATCAAGCCTTTTGATAATGAAGGAAAAGGCAAAAAACATATAAGACAAAAAAATCAAGCAAAGTTCACATTTTTTGACTCCATCATCTTCATCATAGCTTCTCTCCTTGACATGATAATAGGAAATGCATACATGGCACCAGAAGATCATGCAGTGGGCACCAACGACATCACACTACCACTGTACCTACTATGATACTATCTCAACAAAATTGAGAATACAGGGTAGACAATCAGATGAAAAGAGCTTTGATTTTATGAAAGGGACATTCATCAATGAAGAGAGATTTATCATGGAGGAACTCAATCAATACCAAAAATGGAAGCTCTAGTAAATACTAAATAGCAATAAATTTTGGAGGAAAGTATTAATATAGGATGGAGATAAAGCTCTTAAATTCTTAGAAATATTGTAAAAATGATCAAATACCCAAGATGAATACCTATTAACTCATAAAAAAAAAAAGAAGGAAAAAAAAAACATGATTCTTCTTACTTGTGAGAGAGCAACAAAGTGTACAACAACAACAACCCTTTATCTTACTATGTGGGGTCAATTACAATAATTTTTCTCAATTGTGTCCTATTAAGAGTCAAATCGTCATTTGAATTTAATTAAAAAAAATATCATTTTTAATACTTTCTAACCAAGTCTTTTTAGGTCTACTTCTACCTTTCTTAATATAAGCAAGATCTAATATATATATTCTCTTAATAGGGTCATCGGAAGACCTAAGTTTTATGAGACCAACCCATTTAAGACAATTCAGCTAATCTTATCTGCCACTGGAGCTACTCCAGCCTTTTCAAGTTTATGCTCGTTTCACATTCTGTCTCTAAGTGTAAAGCCACTTATCCACTTAAGCATCCTCATCTTGGCGACAAAGTGTGCACTCTGCATTTCTCTGCTCTTTTTGATTAAGTGAAATGTTGTAACTTTGTCATAATGCTTTTATGTAGAAGTGCTCCCTAATTACTGTAGTAGGTTTTAGGTTGTAATTGGGGAGAATATATTAATGTATTAAAAAATGAATTTGACTCTCCCATTATTTCTCCTTATTATTTTGCTCCCTTCTAATTACAGGGCTTAGTGGTTTCTTTCTATCTATATGCTAACTACCTTCCTTTGAGGCATTTTTTTTTCTTTTTGAACGCCTTTATATTGCGCCCCAATTCTTCTTTTACATCGGTTTTTTTCTCCTCTCAACAATCAAAGTATTAAGTCTACCATTATTTTCCTTTTTGCTTTCCTGCTTTGCATCACACATTAGTTGTGAATGCTCAAATAGACAAGGAGAAATCAAAATTATATAAGTGCATTAGAGTGGACAATGGCTTCACTTTTTTATTTTGATTTTCTTGAGCATGGTTACTAGCTGAGCAAGCTCCAGCTTGAAAAATTGCGTTAAACTGCAATTGGAATGAGATTTCCTGGCATACTATAGGATGATTTAAGAAGTAAAGCAAACATAAAACTCATCGCAGTAATAGTATAAATGTAATTGTACTAACAATTTAAGGAGGATTTTTTAAATTTTCTGTTAAAAAAAAATATTTCTTCTAGATATGATGCTTGATGCCAAGATATTTGTATGCTAAAACTTAGAATATCAAATTTTAGGGCATAGAATGGTAACTTATACAACGAGAAAAGGATCGAATCGATCTCTTAACTCTTTATGAAGGATCAAAATAGTCCCCGACTATATAAAAACACCACTTTGGTTTCTAGACTCTTTAAATAGGGATCAAAATAATTTTTCCATGAGATCACTTATGCACTATTTAAAAAATCAATGGGCTAAAAAGGGATTTATAAAGAGCCTGAGGATCATTTTGGTCATTTATAAAGAGTCCGGGGACTATTTTGGTCATTATCTCTTATCCAAACAATCATAGTAACTATGAAGCCTTGCAACATGTTCATCATCACTAACATACGCTCATATTATCTTCCAATGGTGTTGCTGAACGAAATGACCAATTCAATTTCTTGTGCATGAAATGATTCTCATACTAATTGTGGCAAAGAATGTTCAATGTCTATGCTTGTGTGCCAGAAATTTTATGCACTGAAGTGTGAGAAATAGAGAGCATTCAACAGTAGGATGTTGAAAATGAATATTTTAATTGTTGGGTGTCAAAATTGTGCTAGTTTTATGATGGTATTTAGCCGACCTTAAATTGTTACGTCAAGATTCATTACAATATGTATAAATTAAAGACCTTTGTTGCATATAACTTCTAAGATTGTTGTTCTATGATCTCCAAGCCATCACATCTTTTGATAATTGTGATGCTTATTAAAGAAATATTTTTAATGTGTCCTTTTATAATATTATGGTTAATACTTAATTAATAGACATACTCAATGCTCATTGAGATCTCCTGTAATAGCATATTTTTTGTTTAAATGAAATTTATTCTAGAGATTCTTGTTGTTATATAATATGACTTTTTATTGCCTATCTGATGTAGGCAAGGAGGGGTCTTAACATCTTAAGTCTTTGGGCTGCTTGTTATTCTCGGAATGGACCTTGGCTGCTTTGATTTATGACTGAATTTTTGGGAACTACTTAGTTTTTAGCTCATTAATGCTTGATCTAATGATAGCTCATTAATATGAGGAGTTATTGCACTCGAAAGCTCATTATGTGGAGTGATTTCTTGCATATTTCTTTTCCTTTGACTCTTTGATTTCCTCCCCATGCTACCTCTTCCCTTCTTGTGTCTCTTTGGTTTCTTCCATGTGAATAAAGGTTGTGGCTGCTTTCCCGTGACTGCGCTGTCCTGTTTCTTGTGCTGGCTCCTCGGGTCCCTTGCTGGCGTGGCTTTCCTTGTTGTTTTCTGTGCAGATTTTGGGTGCTGTTTTGCCCTGTTTTCTGTGTAGTTTTTGGGGGCTGTTTGTGGTGTCTTTTTGCCTTCCTCTTCCCCTTAATTGGCTGTGCTTCCCGTGGCTTTCCTTGCTATTTTATGTGCAGATTTTGGGGGCTGTTTGTGGATGTATTTGGCCTGATTTTTTGTTGGTTTTTCAGTTGCTATCCTGGTATGTCTTTTGGCCTTCCTCTTTCCCTTAATTAATTGGTTTAATTATGGTTTTATGTGGCTGTTTGTCTTCCCTTTATCTCCTATAAATATGTGGTGTTCTTTTTTCAAAAAAAAAAAAAAAGTTAGTTATGTGAGTGATTTTTGGAGTCTAAACCTGCTGGTTTCGTCGTGGAAAAGCTTGAGAGCTTGTTCCATTCCTCTCCTCTTCTAGGAAAGCTTGCGAGCTTCTCCTCCTTCGTCTCAACTTCTTATCTCGTTCGTCTCTCCGCAAGTTCGACGTCACCTATATCCTTCTTCTCAAGGCAATGCAAGTTTAGGTGTTTAAGGTGTCTTTATTTTCTAAGTTTGTAAGCGTCCTTTATATTATAAAAAGTGTCTTTTTGGATATTTTTGTGTCATTTTATTATCCTATGAAGTATATATCATTTGCTCGCAAAAATTTGGGGCTTTTCCCAAATTTTTGCTTGCATCACTATCTGGATGACTTGTTTTCTTGGATAAATCTATACGGGATCCTATTTTTATTTAATCTTTTAAATCATACATGCACCATACAAGCCCTCTTGCATGATAAAATCCATCTGCACGGCATGGATATGATTGAATATGGGTAAAAATCTTATCAAATATGTGAAATTGTTTTTCCCCTTTTCTTTTCCTACAAACAAAGATGGAAACTCCAAGGATATGAGATGAATTTGGCTAATATATGACTTGGAAATGTTAGAGACATTCTTGTCTTCAAATACAATTATCAGTTGACCACCCAAGCTTTATCTTCGTTATGCTTTGACCCTCCTTGTTAGCCCTTATGATTTGATTTTTCTTTGATTCAACTGGACTAAGATGTCAACGCAGCCAAGGGTTGGTCAAATGATCCAAGAGTCGTAGATATAAGAGTGGCAGGGAATCTCAAACAAGCTCGTAAACGATTCCTTTCTCTTCTTGCTGCTGTAATTCCTTTCCAATAAATGGAGACGTTTTGTCCTTATAATAATTTACTATTTTAAGATAAATTTTGAATAATCAATGCCTCCCAAAGTGAAATTTAGTTCTGGTGGGTGCTTCCAAGCCTTTAAGCCTTGATCCTTGTAAAAAATAGATACAAAAAAATGGAGAGGGATGATCTACTTCAGTTTGGCGTTGCAAACTTTGTCCTGGAAAGATAGAGAGTAGGGACGAAGAAGGGAAGAGGAAAATCTAAATTTAGGATTTCAAAATTTGAAATCTAATTTTTCATTGATCGGAGTACGTCTAATTATAACATAGAGAATCAAGATTCAAACTAAATACAAAAATAGAGGAGAGAATATCTCTTTAAAACTTTTAGCATATAAACTAACTTTTTCTAAATCAAGGAGAGAATATCTTCTTAACGTTTGAAAGGCTAACCAACTTGTCTGGATTTTAGCCAACTTCTGCCTAAATGTAAGGATTGACTAATTCTTTAGGCTAAAAGCCTAAAATTTTGGAATGAATATAAATATCAAATTTGTTTATGAACATGAATTTTAAAAAAAATATATCATTAAAGGTTATGAACAAACCAACCAGACCACTCTCGGATCGAATTGGTGGCACCAACATTTATGGTGCTGAATGTTGGCCATTAAAAGAGAAGCATAATATTAAGTTAAGTGTGGCAGAGATGAGGATGCTCAGGTGGATGAGTGGCTTTACCCTTAGAGATAGGATACGAAATGAGCATATACGTGAAAAGGTTGGAGTAGCTCCAGTAGAAGATAAGATTAGAGAGAGTCGCCTTAGATGGTTTGGTCACATAAAACGGCAGCCTTCCAATGACTCGGTTAGGAGAGTAGAGGTATTAGATTTGACTTATGTTAAGAAAGGTAGAGGCAAACCTAAAAAGATCTGGTTATAAAATATTAGGAATGACCTTTCTTTTATAGATTTAAACGAGAATTTGACCTTTAATAGGACACAATGGAGAAAAAGGATTCATGTAGCCGACCCCACGTAGTGGGATAAAGGCTTGATGTTGTTGTTGTTGTTGTTGTTGCCCTAATTTAGTTGTCATTCATTAGACTATTAAAATTAAATATACTTGAATCAGAGGAATATAAAGGATAAAAACGTTTCATGTATTTTCTTTCTTAATGCTTTTAGATTTGTTGAGAAAATGTAAATTCAAAGCAATGAAATGATCAATGCAAAAGTGCTTCATACAAGTCAATATTTAGAAACTTCCAAGCCTATTAGAAATTTGATTAATCCAAAGCCTATTCAAATTAATTTGAACTAAAAAAAGAGCTCTCTTGCTTAACCTTAGAAGGGAATGGCATTTTGTCCTTGGCTGGCCCCCTCCTATATCGTAACACATAGCATACTCCCGTTCCTAAACAGGAAGGAGAGTGGTTGACCATTCAAAGAGGATCGCATTAAACACTTTAGGAGACTAGAGAAGGAAGGCTATGTGTCTCTATTCTAGGAGAATCTTGGGGTTGGCCATATGACGTAAACCACACGAGAAAAAGAAGTGGAAGCAATCATACAAGAAAGAGAAGAAACATGTGCCTAAAACAAAGATTAGAACACACGTCAATAATCTAGAGGATAGCAAAGTTAGATGGCTCCATAAAGATGAGGAAGAACTTCCAAATCAAAATGTCACTTAGAAAAGTTTTAATTCATGTAATTTTGTTTCTATCTTTGATGTATCTAATATGCTATAAATAGATCTTTTGTTGCTGTTTTTCAATTCAAAGTTTTGCAATAAAATTCAACTTGAGTTCTCTCCCACTCTTGGCCATCCCCCTCTCCTCCTATCTCTCCTTTTTTTCTTTAAGGGGAAAGGCCTCCCCCTCTTCTCCCTTAACTTTTGTGCAAGTCTATTTATTGGACTTTAGGTTGGCCAAACCCTCTAACAAAACAAGGCTCCACTCACCAAGGAACCAAGAATGGTAGAAGACTCATAAGATTATGCACGAAGGTAGGAAGAAATAAGATTTCTTTTGGAATAAAAAAAGATTGGTGTGAATCATACCCATTTATATTAAACCTTTTTTCTTGTGTTTGCTAGGTTCACTATACTTTCCTCCACTCTCTTTGTTCCGTTCAAGCCACCATCCTTGATTTTGTCATCAAAACTTAGATTGCCGCCAAGGAGGTGGTACACAATTAATCTTCATCCTTGGTAGACTTCTTTTCTTAGTTAGGATTGAAATCCTATTATGGATTCCATATCTTACGTAGAAAACCAATCTCTACCATGAACCTAAGAACAAACACTCTCTTTGATCTCCATCCTACCTGGAGGCTAGATTTGTAATCTCAGGGATTTGGGATTAGTCTTGAGTATCTCTACTTTCTCTTTACCATCATTCAACCATCTGTGATGCTGTGAATGAGTAACCAAAGGTCTACTCTCTATTAATACTATCCCAATGGTTGTTCTTTTATTTTTCTTAAGTTATTGGGCTGTTTTTTTTTTTCAACTTTTCAGGGATTTCAATACTATGGCAATTCTCAAGTAGTATCCTTTGGTAGTCGCTTCTCTTTGATGCTTGGACTAGCTCGTTAGAGTTCTTTAAATGGGTACATGACCCTTCTGTTCTCTCCATGTTGGTTATTTCATTTTTATTATGTGATGGGTTACTCCAAATTATATTCGCCTGTGTTCAGTTCAGATCTTTTACCACATCATTTTTTAGCAAAAACTCTCTTAATCATGCATGAAATATAATTAGAAGCAGAAAGTGCAGATTTTCTTGGGTTTTGGGAAGCCATGAAGTAGTTTTACTAGGTTTGTTGGAAAAGACGCAAGGATTTGAGGAAGAAATGGGATAACATGAGGTGAGGGAAGAAGAAAGACAGAACAGAAAAAAAGAAAAAAAGGAAAAAATGTGCTAGATCGAGGAAAGAAAGAGACATCCAACGTGCCATGTCAAATTTTGTCTCCTCCATGGGAAGTTGCCTGCAAATTAAGCCTTAAATAGAGTACATTACTGATGCCCGAACTAGAGCAATAAATTAATCATGCACGAATTCTCATTTTGCAAACCCATCCCTTATACATGAGCTTTGTCAGTTGCATTTTCCAACCTACTGTTGAAAATTTGAAATGATGAGTTATATGAGATAGGTGAATAATTTAGCAGAGGGAGATAGAGATGGAGCTTGAAATAATCTTTTTATCACCTAATAAAACTTCAATTCATTATGTTTAGAATAAATATTTAAAGAAGAATTCTGTGGTTTCATGGGGCCGAAGAAGCCATGAAGAGAAATGTAATTAAGGAAGTCTCAAAATTTTGAGATCCTTTGCTAAAATTTGAGAACCTCGTAGGCTTTTTTCTGTGCAATTCAAAATTTTAAAAAACCTCGAGAAAATAAGGCTCAGGTCTTAAAATCGTCTCCCTTGCTTACTGCTTGCTCAACTCTTAAAATCGTCTCCCATGCTTACTGCTTCCAAGTGGGGGAAGCGTAGGGGTGCACTTTAGCCCCAAATTTTTCAAATATGATCCAAAACAGTCCACAATTAGGATCCCTATTTAATTTGATGAAAATTTCATGAATGAGGGTGGCCGTGGTGGTGGGTGGCAGACATTTTAGTTCCAAATTATTTTAAGTATTAAATATAGTCGCTTAACTCCTCAATTATGAAACAAAATAGTCCATAGTTAGAATCTGTATTTAATTTGATTGAAATTTCATGCAAAGTTCACGAATGAGTGGGGAATGATGGGTTTTAAAAAATGAAGTTTTTATGCATCTTGATTTGCATAAACTTTTCTAATTCCCCTTCTCATTTGTGAACTTTGCGTGAGTATTTAGTCAAATTAAACAACGATTTTAACCGGGGGATTGTATTTGATCATACATTTGGGGATTTAAAGGGTCAAG
The DNA here is from genome assembly GCF_001605985.2 of Dendrobium catenatum. NCBI lineage: Eukaryota > Viridiplantae > Streptophyta > Magnoliopsida > Asparagales > Orchidaceae > Dendrobium > Dendrobium catenatum. Next base: position 387,400 of record NW_021319517.1, on the reverse strand, counting down.
TTGTAGACTTCAAAAGTCTGAGACAAAATGACACCCAAAAAAAAAATTCAGGAACCATTTTTACCATTTTATCCGCTATAATATTTTCTTGCTTCCCACTTTATAGAACAGAAGTGTTATATTGATGGGAAGAAATAATGTTGTTGCGTAAGACATCAATATTTCTATGCTCATATGAAATCTCTCTAATAAGGTTTTAATAAATTGCCTTAAACATTAATGTATGACTTTCCAATCTTCTTGTCCTATAATATTATTTAGCAGCATCATTGTTACAATGGAATAACCTATGGGCAACCATTTTCTTTTTAGTTGATCAAATTTTTTTAATATTAAAAATTAGAGGAAAATGATATAAAACTTCATTTTCTGTATGCTTTTTTTGAGTTAATGTTGCCCGTTAGAAAAAAAGGATACTAAATTTTATTGAATGCTAATGATTACGTCTGCATTAAATGTCCATTCACAACTTTATTTATTTTCTTATATCGTATTTCAATTTCATATTTTTTTGCTAGTTTTATGGTGTTACTTTTATACACTTTTCTTCATATTCATTTCCAAAGAACTTCAAGACCTTCAAAATTCCTTGTGGGGTTATTTGTGCTTGTTTTCTTGCATGTACGTTGGATTGAATCAGCTATGCAAATTGATGCGAGCAAACTAGAGAGAAAAGACACAGTTGGAGAACACCAGGACAAAATATAAACCAAACTCGATTCACTATAGCTTGCAAACAATCAAACAAACGTTCGAAGAAACAAAAGTCAAATCAAGCGAAATAAAATAAGAACATAAAAACGCTATCCTCAGTATAACCGTCTAGCGGTTTCCTCACATACAACGAGAGTAGGAAAATATAATAAAATTGTGCTTAGGCTTGCAAACCGAGGGTCCACCACTGCAAAAGAGTCCAACGTCCTACCAAACTGTAAAACCCTGCAGATTTCATTTTTGGGTGTAGGTTCGTCTATACGAACCGTTAGCTTGTCTGGACGAACTGAACAAATATTTTTGCCCGAGCTGATCGTCCCGTGACGAATATGAATTTTCGTCCGGACGATTGTAAATATCTTTTTAACCAGGGGTTGTTTCGTTTTGAGGAGAGAGAAAGAGAAGGGAAGAAAGGAAAAGCTTGGTTTTGGAGGCTGCGGAGTTATTTTCGTCCGTCGACGCAATTGGAAGAATTGTTCGTCTCGCAGTAAGGAATCCATAGCCTATCTCTGATTTTGAATATTTCGTGTTTTGGTATTTTTCTGTTCAGATTTGTGTTTCCATTACCGAAAAACGTGCATATATTTGTATTAACGAAACTTTTACCGCGTAACTTTTTGTATGTAGTAGAGAATATGATTTTGCACGTTTTGAATATTTTTGGAGATTTTTCACCGGTTATTCTGAATTATGTGAGTACCATAAAAGCTTTAAAATGTTGTTTTATACGATCTCTTGTAATTTGGTAATTTTCTGAAACTGTGCATTTTATAACATCTATCTACTGTACGATATTTTAAGGGTTTTCTAAATTAAACTAAATTATGTCTGTTTGATACAATGCATTGATGAGATGTAAACGAATGTGGTTATATGATTGAAATTACTGTTATTTTACTGTGATATAATTGTATGTGTAAAGACAAGTAAAGACTGATTGAACCGTTGGTTGGAGACTGATTGACCTGTATAGAATGGTGGGTCGACGGGCTTTCCTTTAAGTACGGTTTGGTGTTATCATCTACTGATCACGTGATTACTGATTGGGAGTTATAAGGAGATGATTACTGTGTCGACAAGCAAAGAGTGACGACTCTGTTTACTGAGCCAACGGATAATTATATAAGATACTGATATAAGACTGAAAAACACCGTAATAGCCAGTGCTTTTACTTGTTGAGAGTGATTACTGAAAAGCATGTGTTTCATCATTTTTTTTCATTACTGTACGAATTTATTACTACTATACGGATTTATCGTTACTGTACTGATTTACTATTACTGTACGATTTCACTGTTATTGCATTACTGCTCATGCCACTGGATTGTTACTGATACTGATACATGCACTGATACTACTGATTTACTGTACTGACATTATGCATGTGATGTACTAAGCAAGTAACATATGATTCACTGAACACGTGATGTAGATTACTGGATTGTATGTGATACACTGAACATGTGATATTGAATAGCTGGATTTGCAAGTGTACGTTTTTATACGATTTTACTGCATTGATTTGATTTCAACAGTCACGAACTGTAGTATTGATTTGATGTTTTATACCGTCTGATATTACTGACACGATGATTTATTGACTGATTTGATTGCTATTACTGACACGATGATTTATTGACTGATTTGATCACTATTACTGACACGATACTTTCTCTAGTAATTTGATTGAGGTCATAGACACAATGATTCGAATAGAGATTTGATGTATGTACTGGGTTATGGATTTACAGATTTTTCTACTGTTTATTGATTGGTATGATGGATACGATGATTTCTCTAATGATTTAACTGATGTTACGAATATGACGATTTTCGTGTACTGTTTATTAATTATATTACTGATGATTGTGGATTCATCTGCTTCTATATTGACTACCGTTTCTGCATTGATTACTGTTTATGCATTGATTTATGTTTTTGCATTGACTCAATGATCATGTGAAAGTGATTGCTATGATTTGATTGATTGACATGCATATTGTTTCTGTACCGTGCTTTGATTTCAGTTGTAGGTATTTGGTGACCTGCTGGACTTTTTAAGCTCATTATATTTAGTTAATGATTTTAGGTCAGGGCAAGGGAGCAGGAGTGAGAGATTGATAAGGAATCTTCAAGTTTTTGTTTCTTTTGTTATAGTTATTCATTTGTACTCAGGACTGGATTGATGTATGATTTATGTGTAGATCTTGAGTATTGTAATTGACTTTTGGGAATGAATAGAAATGTTTACATTGATGTTTTAAATTATAAACTATGTTGTATTGTTTATTACTGATGGATGATCATAGATAGCTCTGGTAGTTGATTTTATAAATGATTAAAAGAATAATTATTCCAAGTTAGATCTAGGGGTTATCACACAAACTCCTCCGGCAAATGTCTCCAAATTTCAGCCAACAAACAACTTCGAAAGCTTAAGAAGAAGGATACTGGTGGAGTGGAACTTGTGCAGAGAAGAAGAGGTTAGAAGCCAAGACGAATTAGAGAGGAAGAAAGGGGGAGTGGAATAAGCTCTTAAGCTTTTCTAAGGAGAAACCCTCAGATTTTTGTAGAGTTTTTACTCAGCTTTTCAACAACCTTTTCCATCCCAAAACAACTCTATTTTATAGGCAAAAGAAGGTAGATAAACAGTCATAGCACCTCCAACCAAATCCAATTAGAATTGGGGAAATGAAAGGCCAAAAGACACATAATAGCGAGCAGAATTTCTGCACAGAAAACTGGGAAACAAACCACAGAAAATCCCACCAGCAGCCACGGGAAGCTAGCCAGCAAGGGACCCGTAGAGCCAGCACAGGAGACAAAGCAGCATTTCACGGGAAAAACAGCCAGGAGGGGAAAACCGAGAGGAAAGGCCATGGGAACAACAACAGATAGCAGAAACCGAAAAGGCAAAGGGAAGGGAAGAGACACAAGTCCACTCCACAATAATAAGCTTGAAATAATAGCATACCTTTTTTATTTAATGAGCTAGGAAGTGCATTTATTCCCCAATCATTGAGCTAAACTTTAGTTTGTGGGCTCCGAAAATTCGGCCCCGGCCTCCCCGCCGCGCGATTTCTTTTGATTTGAGCAAGGGAGTTTTAACGAAATAAGTTCCGGGGTAAATTTTGGAAGGCAGATGGATTTGTAGATAAGACACTACCCAGAGATTTCGCCCTCATTTTGCGAGGACTTTATGATCTGAGTTCTTGCATGGGCGATTTTTCGGTCCGCCGCTAACTTCGAGAGCGAGAATATAAGTTTCAGAAAAATTCGTACCTTCGCGGGGTTGTAGATGTTAGCACGTGAACTGAGGGAGAGAGAGGTCTCTCTTTTTTTTCATAAAAAAATTAACTATAACTAATTATACTTAATAATAATTAATTATTAATTATAATTAAACTAATTAATTACAATTAATTGAAATTAATCATAATTAGTAATTAATTAATAATTAAGTATGAATAATCATAAGTAATTATTAATTAAGATTAAAAATTAATTAAATATAATTAATTAATTTAATCATAATTAGTAATTGATTATAATTAACTTTAATTAATTAATAATAATTAATTATAAATAATTAAAAGGTTATAATTAATTTAAATTAATTTTAATTAAATTAATTATAATTAACTTATCAATAATTATAATCATTTAATTAAAACTAATTATAATTAATTATATTAACTATAATTAATTAAAATATTATAATTAAAATTAATTAAATCCTCTCTCCCTCTACCCTCTCTGTTCGGGATTCGGCCGAGGAGTTGCGTGTAAGGGAGATGGTTACCTTCACTGCCGACGAGCTCTCCTCCCTGTTTCCGATCAAAATGTATAACTTCCAATCCGACAGGTAAGGGAGCAACGTCGAGGGAGCAAAGTCGGCCGGCACCGAAGGAGACGTGAAAGGGAGAAGTTTTCCTTCAGAGCAAGCGAGCGTCCGTCCTTGCTTCCGATCCTAATGCCGTAACTTCTGATCCAACAGGTAGGGAATGTCGTAGAAGATGCGAAGTCGACCGGCCACGAATGGAGCGAGAAGACGCGTGTGGGAGAAAGGTTTCCTACACAGCCCGCGAGCTCCTGTTCTCACTTCCGACCAAAATGTTGTAACTTCCGGTTCTACAGGAGGTATCGTTGAAGGAGCGAGGTCGGACACCAACGAAGGAACCGGAGAAGACGCGCTAAAGGTAGACAGTTATCTTCAACAGCCAGCGAACTCCCGTTCTTTGCTTCCGATCGGGTGTCCGTAACGTCCGATCCAATTGGTAGGGGCGGCGTCAAACAGAGAAGACAGAGGGAGAATCGGGAGAGAGGAGAGGTCTCTGCCTCTTTTTTTTCTTTTTCATTTTAACGACACAAAGGTCGTGCGAGGTCGTGGAGAAATGACGCGATCGCTAAATTTACGGGATTTCAGCGGCTACGACGTGCTGAATTCGGCGCCGGACAGGTACGTATATATATTTTTTTCTTTTTGGATACAGTAACGGGTCAACATAGTTCAAACATTTATGAGCTAACACCAAGTAGAATTCAGAATTTTGAGCTCAACACCAAGCAGCCAAGGCTCACCCGAGAGCAGCAACATCACCAAACCGAAAACAGCAAGCAGCCCAAGGACTAAATGGACCCAAGAGCAAGCAAACCCAAGTCTTGCCATGCCTAGCACTTTCCTACCATGATCATTGGATGCCCAACCATCATTGGATAGCTTAAAAAACATAAAACACAACTAACATTATTCAAAATACATTAAAACAAAAATAAACTAAAAACATGAATGCATCACAAATGGAGCAGATCGTGGTTGGTTTCATACTTGGTCTAATCTGAACTATCATTAGAGTGTGGTCTGCTTACTCTTGTTTGATTTTGATTTTTAGTGCAGTTGAATATTTGATCTAACCTAAGTAAATTATATTAGTAAGATGATGTTCTCTTCTTGTGTTTGTGCCAAAAGCAAAACTTCTTTGGTGTTACTCTTCTTGTATTTATCTATGATCAGGCTTTCTAAATCCTCTCATTGATGCTACAAAGTGATGTCATTTTTTTTCTAGCCTATCATCGACCCTGCGATTCTCCTAAGATAAGGTTTGTAGAAGCATATCCTATTGTTTCTGTGACTTTGACATTCAATCTGCCCTTTCTTTTGATGTTTGTTTTGTCCTTAATCGCTATTTCATGTGCTTTACAAGATGTTTGTAATATTTCTTTTACCATCTTGAATTATTGTTTCCATTATGAAAATCGTTGACCATAACTCTAGGTGTCATTAGCATTATCATGTACTATTGCTCTGTTCTGATATGTGGGATGGACAATTTCTTGATCACTGAAAAAATTGTTTCAGATAAAAATTAGTTAGCCTTATTTTTATTGTCGGATCATATTTTAAAGTCATGGTTTTATTTAGTATAAATAATTGGGAAGGTAATTTGTAGCTTGGATAATTATCGGAGTGGTCAATTTCTTCTATCATGCTGTAATTATTGCCATTTTTCCTGGTGACGCTGCTTTTATCTAAAATGCTTCTCATCTTCAAAAACTACCAATAGTGCTGTATTGATATGACCTTTTCTTTTCTTTTTATTTTTTATTTTTCTTGCAGTCCGTCCTCGTCACAATTGATCGGCATGAATGGTATGCACATCCTCAAATATATTCTCGTAATGACAACACAGGGTTTTGGACAGCGAAGCCTGCAATACCACCAGATTCTATGCTTCTTTCTTCTAGACTTCATAGTGACATTACACAAATAAACTCTATTCCTGTGTCTGCAACGAGGAACTATGTTCCGGGGGAACTTGAGCATCATAATTGTAACGGAAAATGGGAAGATGATTGCATAAAAAAGCAGAGTATTGATCATAAAGCTCTTGAAGGATCATGCACAGATGACATTAAAAACGTGAGCAAAAAAAGGCATAGAGAGGACAGTACATGCAGTGAAGGAAGCATTTTGTCTAATGGAAACATTGATGAATATAAGGAACCAGTTCTTAGACAAACGTCAAGCTCTGAAAACAATGATCTTTCAGTCAAGATGGCTGTTTCGGCAACTAACGCATCTTTGGCAGAGCAGGTGATTCAGCCTGCTCTAGTGATGTTTGAGGTTGGTTCTTTATTTTACATTTTAAATTTATAAGCTTTTTTCTAAAGGGATTGTTTGGTTGCATGTTTTTGACTGGTGTAAAAGAAATGCTAGTTAATTATTATCTTAGTGTTTGGTTTGAAGTAAATGAAATACAAAGTATTTATATAGGGGATTTGAAAAATTTATAATGTCTATTTTTTATGAATTTGGAATTTGCTGAATTGGATGAATTACAAATCAGAAACTCTTAGCTCACGAGTCGCGGCCTCACTTTGTCCTCCAATCACTGCCACTCCCAGCCACATTATGATGCATTGGAAATCTACCATACAGCAAAAATGCATTTCAATGCATCTGATTTGCATCCAACCAAAGAACTCAAGTATTTCTAAAATGCTTGCATTTCAATTAATCCACATTTCTAAAATACTTATTGTTGACCTCAATATGCACACTACAGGAAATTCAACTTTTTCCGGTGGACATTTCCACCGGAAAATCACCAAAATCCGCCGTTAAATATGTTTATCGGCGGATTTTCGACGGAATGGAATCCGACAGAAAATTGTGCATCGGAAAGGAATTTTAACTGGATATTTTCCACCGGAAATGTTTTCGGTGGATTTCCGGCGATTTTCAGCTAAAAAATGACAAATTTTAAAGGGTTTACGGGCGGTATTTTTCACTGGAATCCCCAATGGAAAACAGACGGAATTATCCGCCGGAAATTCTGGCGAAATTTATTGCCGGTAATCCGCTGGAATGTATATAATAAATTTGTCATATCAAATTGTTGGAAATATGTAACACAAATAAAAAAAAACAACACCCCATGTCAATTATTCAATAATGCAACAGAGCAATAAAAAAACAATTTAAATACAAGTTAAATACCCTAATTTTTCAACATTTTACAAAAGTATAAATAAAATATTAATAACACTTTGCTTAAACTATTCTCAAACAGTATAATGGTTCTACAATTATCAAACAGTTTTGAAATAATCGTTCAATTCTTATATATTAAAAAACCGACATCATATTAACAATCACGGACAATCTGCTCTGAATCCATATGCTCACTCTCCTTGGGCGTTGTTGATTTTTTTCCCCTAAATTGCTCCCTGATTCTCTGAAGTTCCTCTAATATTTGACTTTGCTGCGTTTGCTTGTTCGATTGTGACTTCTGAACTTTCTCTAGCTCTGTTGTCAGGGCAGCCAACTATTGGCTAACCAAGCTTTCCTGTCTGTTTACTTAGAAGCTTGAGGTACCAAAGGTTTGTCCCTTGAATGCGTAGGCCTACGAGCCTAATCCATAAACTTTACCCTTTTGCATTCAATCTACCGCCCGTGACCATATGCGGTAATTGGAATAATTTGCTGATCCTACATTCCCTCACCAGCTCCATCACATCTCCCTCTAAGTCGTGTATACTCATCCTACAAAACATAACATAAGATTAATCATTTTATAATTGTCACTTAAAATATTTCTTTTAATGTCGTAAACTTATTAACTTACATAGGCCCTCCTCGCTCGCTCGTCCACCCACTGCTAGTCCTCTTGGCACTGGTGGGTGCGAGCGTGCAACTTAAGAACAATGAGTTCTCTATAGCATCCCTCTTTACAATATACTTAGATTAGTATTCATAACTAAATAAATTATTAAAATTTGTTAAAATTCGTACTCAATGTGTGGAACTGAGCCTCTAGTATAGAGGGTGCTATCTATTGATGCGACCAAAAATATAGGGAGCCTATATCTCTTGATCACAAAAAGACAAACAGACTTCTACCGACGAAAATGACTAAGGACGAGAAAAAAGGACGAACAAACTCTTACATTTCAAATTAAAGAAATAAAAAGAAATTAAAAAACACAAACTCGACTCGATCTCAAAGACACCCTAAAGTTTCTACACTTGGAGAAGAAAGATACAGGTGGAGTGGCACTTGTGGAGAGACGAAAGAGGTTAGAAGCCCGAGAAGAAAGGTTGGAAAGAGCCCGCAGGATTTCCAGAGGGGATGAGAAAGAATGGTGGAAAGAGCCCGCAGGATTTCCAAAGCAAACCCGCATGTTATAGCTTATCCAAAAATAACATTTTCATAACATCATACTATTTCAAACATTACAAATCCTCTCATATTTATAGGTATGAAAGAGGAATACCAAGAGACACATTACATTAATTCTAACACAAGAAACTAAGCACCATAAGCATAGAAATCCTTCCCCACGCTCACAGAAATCAACCCAAACCAGGAACCGATGCAGCCACCGCGGGAAACAAGGAGGCCGCACGGAACCAAGGGGCCACAGCCTCGGGAAAGAGCCCAGACACGGTAAAACCAGCGGCCGGCCGGAATCCAAGGGGGCAAATGCAATGAAACCATGGAGGAAACCAATGAGTCATGCATGGGAATACAAAACACCTAACTTGGGATTCCAAAAGCCCTTTTTGGAACCCCAAGAGACATCATAAAAGAAGACTTTAAAACTCTAAATAACATTTAATAAAAAGTAAGATAATAAATGAACTAAAATGTTAGCTAATAATGAGCTAACCCTTAGTTCAATAAATGAACTAAAGTCCAGCTCATAAATGAGCTAAAATTTCAGCTCAAATAGTAGACTCAAGGGAAGCCAAAATTCGTATTATTTTGGACATGAGTTGACACCCCCCCTTTGTCTACATCATCTATGCCCTCAACGTCAGAAACTCGGTTTTGTTTATTCTGGTTCCTCCTAGTATCTTAGCTGCCCCAAATTCCAGTCAGGTTAGCCCATACACTTTCATCAATCCAAAGCGGTTGCTCGCCTAACTTCCTAATGTCCGTAAACATGTCTCGCAGGCGAGTCAATCTGTGCTTCTCAATCTTTTTTTTTTTGCATTATGCTGGGGCAACCAGTAGAAATATCTTTGTATATCAAAAATTACAATATAGTATATTTTTTGTTAGATTAATTAAAATGCATAGATGTTATCGATGCTGTTAATTACTAATCTCAAATTCCCTAAATCACATTTCGCGCACTTTTTGAAGGATTTTCTTCCAAGAAATATAGGAGCATCAAACTTGCTCCGAAGGATATCTCGTATCTGATGTGTGGGCTGTTTTGATGGATAAAACCTGCACAAATATTTGGTTGAATATATTACTTCTCAAAATATCTGAGTAATGTAAAGCACGTATTACGTATGTGTCCCTTAGGCTCAATCAACATGCGCTCATCTGTCGTCGGTGATGTTGCAGTATGGGTGGAAGTTCCATCTATAAAAGGCTGAGGAGGTGGTGGATGGTAGAATGGCGGGATGTATAGTCCCCACATTTCAATATGATGGCAGTTATCATTATGTGTGATCTCTATACATAGAAGGATCATGTTCACAATTGGGGAAGTATGAATGATTGTGTGTGGAAGTCGACATAGATATTACGACACCTAAACATTTCCCATGGTGTAAGCCTGTCATTCTCTTCAGCAGTCCCTTGAGGGTCATTGCTGTCTATAATGGTCAAAAGTTCTTCCTTGATAAGCTTGCCACTTGGCATTCCTTCTAGTTTCCTCCATTTAAACATATTTCTATCAATGAGACAACATAAAAATATATGCTAGAGAAGTGTGATATTTTAAAATATATAAGGGTTAAATTAAAGGCTAATCTATAGCTCAACTTCTGCTTTGCATTGACATTCAAGAATGTTCTTAAAAAATTTTATAAAGCCAAATTCTCATTTTAACATTTAGAAAATTCTTGGAGATTCATATGGTCAAGTATTTTGTAGTTTTGATGGTTTGCTTTAGGCGTGCCTTATGTTTATTGGAGGGCACTTGTTGACCTCATAAGTATTCCTAGGTTGACCAAACCAAATATGGTAAAAACATCAAGCAAAGGATGCGACTTCGTGTGAACGAAGTATGAAACATGCACCTAAACAACATTCATTCACTAAATGAACTACACCAGTGTATTTGGGACAAAAATACTTGTTGAAATTGACACTCATATCGCCTTAACCGCCACACAAAGAAAATCGAAAATTTAATTGTGAGCAAGGTGACCCAACTTTAATTTGCACCAATGACGAAAACTTTGTAATAGAATTATAAAGTATAAATTGATATGTTTTTGTTATTATTATTAATATTAATTAATTAATTAATTAAAAGAAAAAAAATCAAAATATTCTCACCCACAACTACAGCTTGTTCTCCTCCATACCCTTCCCATTCTTTGCATGCAACCATATTTGTGTTATTCCTCGCGGGACAAATTTTAAGAAAGATCAATTGTACAATGTAATTAAATAAAAAATATGTTATAATTTTAATTTAAAAAGGATTGAACATGCAACATAATTTTGCATTTTAATTAAAATGCATATTATTTTTGTTTTTTTTAATTATAATATTTATTTAATTTTTAATATGATATAATATATGTTTATAATTATTTTATTTAATATTTTATATATCTAAATGTGTGTGTGATTTATATTTATAAATATAATATTTAATACTTTTATAATTATTGACATAATATAATTTATGTTTATAATTATAATATTTAATAATTTTCTAATTTTTAAAATAAAAAATTATAATATTTATAAATATAATATTGGGATGTAAACAAGTTGAGTCAAGCTCTAGCTACCTTTGGCTTGAGCTTGATTTTGAATAATTAATCCAATTCAAGCTCGAGCCTGAGCTTAAATTTAATTTTATAAGTTTGATTTGATTCATAAGTCGACTTATTTATGATGAAAGAGAAGATAGTTGTGATTCAAACAATTGTTATAATAAGATGATAAAAAGAATGAGAAATTAGAACATATATAATAAGAAATCACTTGAGATAAGGAAGAGAGATAATTTGGTATTTAAGTATATTTTATATTAACTAATTTTAAACAAACCACTACAAGCTTACAAATTGAGTTAGGGCTAGCTCAAGCATGGCTCGTTAGCTCATGATCTTGACTTATGTGTCATTTATCGAGCCAAACTTGAACCGGCTCATGAGCTTGAGTTAGTTACACCTTTACATTCTTCCTCTTAAAAGTATTCATATTACTTGAATTTAGTTTTATAACTGATATAATTATTGTCATCAACTCGCCTCCCTAGGATGCCTAAAGGGGGGCTTACTATCTCAGTGATTGGGTAGTTATTTCGCTATGAGATCCTTAGTACTTGTTGCAACATTGGCTAAATGTTATATATTATTTCTTTAAATTAATTCATATCACGTTTTCTCCTATTTTAGTCATAGTTTGGCATTGGTAAATTATTTCTAATTTGTACTTAATAGGTGCACGTGCCACCTTCATGCATGCTTGATGGCGTTCATTCACAACATTTTTTTGGAACGGGAGTCATTATATATCATTCAGAAATCATTGGTTTGGCGGTGGTTGACAGAAACACAGTAGCTGTATCAGTGTCTGATGTAATTCTTTCTTTTGCTGCATTTCCAGTGGAAATTCCTGGGGAGGTAAACAATACTTGCATTTTCTCATTCCAACGTTATTTATAACTGTATTTTTGGTTGAGATATGTGCTCCTTCAGGTTGTTTTTTTGCATCCACTTCACAACTATGCTATTGTAGCTTATGATCCTTCCGGTTTAGGAGCAGGTGCAACCAATGTTCATGCCGCTACATTGCTTCCAGGTAGGTGTATTGAGATGTACTAATGACTAAGTTGCACAATCTATGCATGTATTCTATCTTTTTCCCCATAATTTTATAGGCTAATATTCTATAATGATGCAGTCTACTCTCTCTCACAAAGCCTCTTTATTTGACATTGCTTATTTTTTATGTCCAATTGCTACTTAAGATAACATGTTTAGATTTGCAAAACAGTGCTTCGGTTATTATATGATTTGTGATTTTCAATGAAAAGATTAACTAAAACATAAATGTGCTTAATCTCTTTTAGTAATAAGTTTTGAAGTGTTATATTTAAAGTTTAAATCTCTTTTTTTTTTTTTTTGAAATGATTGTTAAAAGTTGTGGCCTTACTTTGAGATTACTCAAGCGTCATTTGTTATTGTTGAATGTTTTTTTTGTGCTTTGTAAGTATGCCTGCTGTTGTATCCGTAGGTTATTACTTCGAAGATAAACATACCTTTTTTATGAGTAACTTATTAATGGAACTCTTGCATTAGTTTGTTCCTACCTCCTGATGTGCAATGTCTTATCTTTTGCTTTGGTCAGCCTTTGAATATAAACCGTGACTCTAATGCTGAATGTGGATGTGATATTGGACGCAAAATAACATAAACATAAATGACATGAGAAGCTTGAAAGTATACGGCTTAATATGCATGATTACCTATATTTAGAATTATGTCTAAGTGAATGAATTTGGAATAATGTAAGTTATATATGAATGCAAATGAACAATAAAAATACTCGAAGTGTTTGATGAACTAGGAAACAAAGCTCTGTTGACTTGGGGCCCTGGTGCCTATCTTGAGGTGCTCGTCTTTTTACTATCCATTACTAGGCACATATATATATATATATATATATATATATATATATATATCAATTGGCCTAGACAAAATTGAACATATGCAATGAAGCTTAAAATAGTATTAAATTTTATGGTAACACTCTTCACGATGAAGTGCCAGAACTTATAGATTGTTAAAGGGCTTTATGCAGTGTTCTCATTACTTTAGTTGTGGGCATTAATGTTTATATGTTCAAGCCTTAATTATCATTCACAATGTATTAAAATGAATCGCATAGCTTGCATTTGACATTGTATCCTTACTGAAAGTAGATGGTAACCATCTGGCCCATCATTCATTTTTCAAGTTTATTTAAAATTCAAATAATCTTGTAGGAAGTTTTACACTTCATGATTCTGAATCATAAACAATGCTGGTAGTTGAACCTGTCTAGACTTTTCCCGGCAGAGCCTGCATTGCGTCGTGGAGAATCAGTTCATCTTGTTGGACTAAGTAGAAGTTTACAAATCACATCAAGAAAATCCACTGTAACAAACCCTTGTGCTGCCCTAAATATTGCATCAGCTGACTGTCCAAGGTACCGTGCAATAAATATGGAAGTTATTGAACTTGATACAGGTACTTATTTTTTAGTTGTACAGACTCTGTGTGTGGAATGTCTCCTTTAATAGCAGCACTAATGTTTCTTTGTCTAGATTTTGGCAGCACATTTTCTGGTGTGTTGACTGATGGACAAGGAAGAGTTCAAGCATTATGGTCAAGTTTTTCTGCTCAGGTAAGCAATACTTAATCATAATTTGAATTTTTCACTGTATAATAAAATAATACTCATATTGTTTCATTGTTATCTCAGCTGAAATATGGTTGTAACTCTTTAGAAGATCATCAATTTGTTAGAGGTATACCCATCTATGCTATAAGCCTAGTACTTGATAAAATACTCTCTGGTGCTGCTGGACCTTCACTGCTTATAAATGGCATGAAAAGACCAATGCCTCTTGTTAGAATCTTAGAAGTGGAACTTTATCCGACATTGCTCTCGAAGGCAAGAAGTTTTGGACTGAGTGACATTTGGATAGCGGTAATTTCTTTTTAATGTTGTTTTTAGTTATTGTCTGGAAATTCAAATTAGTTACGATATTTCATGTTTCAAATGTTTAGAATGCCTTTCATTGAGAAAAGAAAATCAGAATGTTTTAACAGTACAATCAGCAACAATGCCCTTGAGTGCCCAATTTTCATCATATAAATATTGTAGGTTCTGAGAATTAGTAAGGCTTTTCCATGTATTTAAAAAGGATTTTATCATGGATTGTCCCGAATTCAAGGTTCAGTTCATCCAAGACCTTTCTCATGTTTTAATTAGTTAGCAAGAGGTTCCATGGTTTTAAAGGGGCGTTTTTTTATGAAATCAATTTGTGTGAAGATGATGGATAATTATTTATTGCCCATTTTACCATGCGACATTACCACCTTACACAAACTTTTAAAATCATATTCTTAAGAATGTATTTTTACTAAAAAGAAAATGACCGAATTGCTCCCCTTTTTTTTTAAGGGTCAAAATAGTCCCCAACTATATAAAAGTGTCAATTTGATCCCTTAACTCTTTAAATAGGAGCCATGTTAGTCCTTCCGTGGGATTATTTAGGTCTCTATTTAAAAAATCAAGAGACCAAAATTAGACTTTTAAATAGTTGGAGATCATTTTAATCTTTTGTAAAGAATCAGGAGATCATTTTGGTCCTTGTTTCTTACTAAAATATTACTATAATCTATTTTAATCTGTTGATTTTTCAAGCCCACTCATATTACTTGATATTAATGAAATATTTATATCTAAACAGTTTTTTGGGCTCTAGAATTTATGGTATACTATAGGTCATATTGTTAAAGACATTTTCCTTCTAGAATAATTTTACTTGTTGGGTAATGCATTACAGGCTCTTGCTAAAAAGGATCCAATAAGAAAGCAAGTCTTGCGTGTTAAAGGTTGTTGGGCAGGATCAAATGCTGAAAACCATTTAGAGCAAGGGGATATGATTCTAGCTATCAATAAAGTGCCTGTCACATGCTTCCGTGATATTGAAAATGCTTGCCAAGAGCTGGATCGTCTCAATGATAGTGATGGAAAGCTTAAGATAACAATCTTTAGACAGGTAAACCATTGTAACTCGTTATTCTCTGTATAAATATTTCTGTAATTAAAGTCTTTTATCTTACAGGGCCAAGAAATTGAGCTTCTTGTTGGGACAGATGTCCGAGATGGCAATGGATCAACATGCATGGTCAATTGGTGTGGATCCGTCATTCAGGATCCCCATTCAGCGGTTCGCGCCCTTGGCTTTCTTCCCGAAGAAGGGCATGGTGTGTACCTGGCAAGGTATTGTTTTATTTTGTTCATTTTTCATCATCTTCATTATAATTATATTTGTCCCTCAATTTTGTGTTGGATTTATGAATCTTTTTCCATTCTTCTGGTTGGGTACTGGAAGTGCTTGTAGTTCTTGCATGCACGAGCTTTTGTTAAAAATTCTAACCATGTTAATTTATTCTACTTCTTTTCTTCCTATTTCCATCTGCTTTTTCTGTTAGGGATTCATGCAATTTAGTTTAAATCCTTCATTGTATTCATTTTTCATGTAAATATAGAGAGGTTAAAGATAAGGAGCTGATCGGAATTCAAATATATGACAACTTTTTTATTCTATATATGAAAATAAATTAGTCAAGGAAAACATAATCCTGGCATGATTTCATCAAATATTATGTCAAACATGCGAGTTGATATGTCCTAAAATTGATATATACTGTTAAATTTCATCAGTGAAAGGAGTAACTCCATAGTTCAATTTTACTTAAATATATCTTTCATTTTAATTTAATAATTCCATTCAAATCTTTAGCCATATCGTTTTTGAACTTATATCTTTGTTATGGCATAGTAAGTTTTTCGCTTTTCTTAAACTAATATGGACATTGTTTCATCATCTCAATGGCAGAATGCAATATTTAGTTTACGGCTTTTCTTAACCTTATATGGACATTGTTTCATCATCTCAATGGCATGTTGCATATGTTTTGTGTGTGTGTGTGTGTTTAAGAAATTATAGTTCAAATACATAATCTCTGGTACACACTTTTTACATACCACTACCTGACTTTATCCAATTAACATTCTCTGCCTACTACTTAGTATATTATCCCATGAGCTTTGTATATGTATAGATTTTTATGGTTTGGCTGTACTTTTGCTCTAAGTTTGTCCTTGTGTCTACAAGGCACGAGCAAGATTTTTTTCACTCATGGATCTTGTATTTGGTATGTAAAATTCTGAAATTGTTTTGAACGTTTTGGTAATAAAAATTTGATTCTCTGATATTATATGCCTAGATTTAACTTATATGCTCTTCACGAGAATGTCAGGATATTTTCTAAAAGATTGTTATGTCACAACCCGACCCGATAAGACCCATTGATAGGCAGGTCATATTGTGTTGAACTGTGACAGACAAATCCCAAGATATAATTTTAAAAATGTTTTAAATTTCATCTTCCAATTTAAACTTTTAAAACAAATAATAACATAGTGCATAGTCACTAAAATATCCAGATTACTGAAATAAACTCATTCACAAAATCTCTTCCATTTCATTATCAAATGTCCATACACAATTATAGTACATGGTTATAGACAAAAGCTAAAGAACTGAATAATAAATATAAAACTAATCATGATTGTGTAAAAATCAACAAAAGAAGTACATATAATATAAGCATTATTAACTTCTTTCTTACGTAGAACTCTCCATGCATAGCATTTAACTTGAAACATTATCATTTGCTTTCTCAAAATCAATAAAAATCATATGTAGATCCTCCTTATTCTCTCTATACTTCTCCATCAAACCTCTCAATAAATGTGTAACTTCCATAGTAGACCTACCTGGCGTGAATCCAAATTGATTTTGAGAAACATTAGTGTCACAACGTAACCTATGCTCCATAATTCTCTCCCATAGTTCTAAACTATGACATATTAACTTAATTCCTCTGTAATTCGCACAATCTTGTGCATCATTTTTATTCTTAAAATAAGAATCAACGCACTCATTCTCCACTCATTTGACATCTTTTTAGTTTTCAAAATATTATTAAAAAGTTTAGTAAGACAAGAAATTCCTTCATCTCCTATGCATTTTCACACATCTATTGGAATATTATTAGGTCCAACAACTTTTTCACACTTCATTTTCGTTAAAGTCTCTTTAATTTTGGTTTAACTAATACGCCGATAAAAGTAAAAAAATCTTTATTTTCATTTAGGGTGCTAAGATCACTAAAGTCAATCGCATTCTCATAATCTTCATTGAAAATTTTAGCAAAATATATCATCCACCTTTGTTGAATATTCTCTTCTAATAAAAGCACTTTTTGATCTTCATCCTTAATAGTTAATACTTGACTTGAACTGAATCTTTACTACTCTTATCACTTTATTTAGCTAATTTTATATATATATAAATATATATATATTATATATATTATATATTATAATATATATAATATATATTATATATATATATATTATATATACTTTTACTACTATCTTTCGTCCTCCTTAGTATATAATCTATTTTATAAATGTTGACCTCTAATTGATTGAGCCAACCCTCGTTAAGCCCGACATGCTCCCACGATCTCCACATAACTCCCCATGTTGGCCCCTCTCACGACACAAAACGCCAACCTCTCCATTCAACAGACACGAAAACAGAAACCCCCCATGCAGTTGAACTTTTGGTTCTCTAGTTCTTACCTATGATCCTAGCCGCTGAGTCGCATTGACGGAGCCTAACTTGCTTGTGAGAACGGATTATACTATGTGCGAACGAAGCCTAGTTGTCCGCCTTGCTTGTGAGAACGGATCTTACGGTCCGCCTTCGGCCATCGACATGCTCGTACGATTCAGCTTCCACCTCCCGTTTGTTCCATCGACATCCGATTACGAAACAAGAGACTTCGCTCTTACCCTTCTAGACCCGACCGCCTCCGTCAGTAAGAGACCATATGGAAAAGCCGCCCTCCCAAACCAAGTCCTGCTCTCTCTCTATTTCTAAAAACCCACACCTCTCTATGTTTGAAACATGAATGAGGAGGTAATTAATATTATATATGTATGCCATATATACAATTATAGATAAAATTAATATATATATATATATATATATATCAAGAAACAGAAATGTCTAAATCACTCAATTAGAGCATCATAAGACTATTTATGGGACCAAACTGTGTCTCAAAGCCCTCGGCTTTTGAATCCTATTCGGTTGGGTGGGTTTGAAGGGCAAGTGTCCTCCCTTACCTCCCCTCAAAAGGAGGGGACGTCGAGAGGATGCCGAAATTTTACTAGAAAACTACAAAATCGGCTTCAAAAGCTTGCCAAAAATTTCAAGGATTATTGGAAGATAATTTGGCAATTTTATAATAAATTTAATTTTTACACTTAATTTCTTAAATTGAGTGAACTTAAAAAAAATCTCACTTAATTGGTTAATCAATTTGATAACTAATTAAATAATTTTATTTAATTACAATAAAATTTAAAATATGTTTCATTGATTAATAAAGTAAAATGGATGAATTAATTTAAATCAAATTCTAATCAAATAATTTTAAAAAAACTAAACGGTTAATTCTAAAATACAATTAAACTCTAAATTCATTATTTTTTAAAAGGTATGATTGATTAATTGAAAAAGCAAAACGTTAAATTCAAAACTTAACTTAAATTAAATTAATTAATTTAAAATAAAAAATCATTTAATTGACAAAACTAATTTATTAATTTTAGAAAAAATTTCAATAAAAAATTAACCAACATTTAATTAATGAAACTATTAATTAAATCTAAACTTTTAAACTAATTAAATCTTTTGAGCAATTTTTTTAATTAATGACTTAATTAAATTAAATATCAATAAAATACATAAATAACAAACTGAGCGATTAAATTTTAATTAAAATTTAACTTTCGATTAATCAAATTAAAGTAATTAAAATGCAAAATAAAATAGAAAACATATCCAACCTAATTACAAGCTAACAATAGCTCTCCAAATTGCTTTCTAACCAGCTTTATGAACAACAACAATCTGAGTAAAATAAAACTCTCAACACATTCTCTGGCTTTTACTAGTAGCCCCTGCAGCTACCTGTGAACTCTCTTAGCTGTTGCAAGTACAATCTACCTTCAAGCAAACAAATATAGCATTAATATAGTGTATTAAATATAACTGATAATGTAAAACTAGTGCTAAACAGAGCAAAGCCGATACTTGTAAAAAGATTTAAGTGCTAATGTAAAGCTGGCCACGAGCACCTGCAAACAAGTAAACGAATGTTAGCACAGAATAAATAAAATTAATACTGGAAAGAGTAAAGCTAATGCTAAAGTAAAAAGCTACAAGCACAAAACAATAAGTACAATACTGAAAGCTAGAGTAGAAAACAACTGCTGACCAGTATGTATCAAAACAACGACTGCAGGCTAGTACTGAAGTAAAGCTGACTAAACAATATGCTGAAACTAGTGTTAAAATAGTGAAGTATGTAAAGCTATGTCCTCGCTAACCTAATCGCTAACCTAAACCCTATAAATCGCTTCTAATAGAAGTAATGAATCCTACTGGTAATTATTTCACTTATGTTCTGTGAAGTGTTTGGTAGCTTAGATTATAGGATTAGGTAGTAAGACTAACTTTCCAGGCTCTAGCTACTTTCAATAAAAGTCATAAGTCTAACTTTTAATGGAAAATATTTAGGTAATAGCATAACCTTAGACCCCTCTAACAGGCATCCTAGTCTATATGGCTAGGTTGTAAGCCCCACTATACGGGCCACTTAGCTTACAAGGCTAGGTCGTAAGACCCGTCGTCAAGTAACTTCTACATCTAGAAGCCATAGCACCTATCTGTCTGAACCAAATTGTTGGGATCTTAGCCTATAGGGCTAAATTGTAAGACATGTTATATAGGCCACCTCTAATAGAGGCTGTAAGACCCGTCATTATGACTACTTTCAAAGGAAATCAATAAGCCCCTACCCAAATCCAATCACATAGGCAATTCCTAAATGGGGTCGTAAGACCTAATTCAAATCTAAACTTTGGGCAACTTCTAAATGGAGCCACTAGTCCCAACCCAAACCAAACAACTTACACATATCCACTTCAGTCCACTCAAGATCCCTGATAGGAGGCAACCCATGACTGCTAATCAGATTCTCTGGACACCACGATAAATAATCGATACTGTTCGTAGACTAAAACCTAAGGTATTCTCGGGATGACAGAACCATTGGATCTTGATCGGGTTTACCGTCATCCCCACAACCAGGGTTTAGAACATTTACACATTGTTACACACACATCTTCACTTTTGTCACTAATTAAATATATTTCATCCTTAATCAAGAGTACTCATCTATGCATTAGGAGGAGTAATTAACTATGAGGACTTGGGCTCATAGGAAGTAGAACCTCAGAACTAAATAAACCCTGACATTGCTCTTAGGGGAAATTTGGTTAATTTAAACTTCAATCCACCTCACGGAAAATGGGACCTTAAGCTTGTGTAAGCAAGGTTTGTGTTTGAGTCCTCCATTTTGTTTTTTTCTGAGCGAACAATAAATCATTAAAAGCTAAAATCTTTGCATTGCAAATTGCTTTTTGCTGATGATATTCTTCTTGTTGATAAGACTAGAGAAGGAGTTGAAGGTAAATTTGAATTATGGAGGTAAACCTTAGAGTCTTAAGGCTTTCGTTTGAGCAGATCTAAAACTGAATATATGGAGTGTATATTTAATAATAATAGATCTAGTGGGGGGATTGTGACTTTAGACGATCTAGTCATTAATAAGAGTACACGTTTTAGATATCTTAGGTCTATTTTCTTAAACTTCATTGATCATCCTAATAACTCTTTTATTATAATAACTATTTTCTTTGATCTCACATTTGTCATAACTTAAGGCGAGAGCTTAGAATATCAAGACCGGCATAGTTGATTAGATGATTGTTTAATCATTTCTAGATCTTTCATTATACAAAGAGCTAATAAGTCATAATATTTTTTTGATGTGCAGATCATACACAAAATAATTCTAGTTCATACATATCAAATAAATGAAATCAAATACATATTATTATTAAATGTCTATTCTCCCTCACTACTCTTCTTCGATAGACAAATCCCTCTTTGTCACCAATTTAAAGAAGCCTTTCCTAAAATATTAATATTTTATTATGGCTAGAGTTAACAACAAAAGTCAATGGTTGATTACAATTTTATAATAGAAAAAGTTTAAAAATAAAAAATAAAATGGATAAGTGTTATTGTAAGGGATCATTACACCTTTTGTTTATAAAGAATTTACATAGATATACTAAGGTAAACTAAAGACAACATAATTTTGCAGAAGATAAAATTTTAGAATGTATTTGTCATATCATATATTTTAATATAACACCCATTATAAGAGCATCATCTAAAATTTGCACCATTAAGACAATCATTTTCTTTTTTGGAGTCTTTTTTCATTTCATGCATACGGGTATATTGTGTCCCCAACTAGTACTATAAAGAAGTGAACTCCTTTATTAATGTGCATATTATATTTCCTTATATTATATATTTTTTTAATTTATCTTATCTTATATTTACTTTTAAGTTTTTATATGCATGATTTAAATTAGATATTTTCACATTTAATATTTTTTAAAATATGAGGGTAGTTATGCAAGTGAAAGAAAGAAATCATTTGATTATTTCTTCAATGTAAAATAGTATTACAAACATTATCAAATATGCATACGAAGGGTCATATCAAGATAAATACATTAAATCATAAAAAGAATTACAGTCTGCAACTGCTACATGATAGAAATATAATCATCAACCTCAACTTTGATAACATGTTTTTTTCCCCTTTTCAATCATTCACTTCACCTCTTTACATGGAAAACCCTAGACTCTTGTTGAGAGACTGCACTCAGTATCCCTCTTGATGAGGTGTTCAGACGACCTCTTCCTCACCTTATACCTGTACTTGTAGAGAATAAAGTAATAAAATCCTAGCTTTCAGTTCTCACCATCATCACGCTCGATTAGGCAATTGGTTTCATTACTCATGTGGGTGTATGGTCGCATTGCATGGTGTCTTATTGTTATCATGCACATACTCTCTCCCACTTTTTTCTTATTTTTTTGTTTTTGTTCTCTTCTCTCTCTTTTTCAAAGGCAACATCGATGGCAGCTTTGCTTTTCTCGTTCTCCTTTGTCCATTGGTCTCTCTTAGTCGAAGACAGCGTTGAAAGCATTTTCATTTTCTTTCTTCCACTCTGTCTCTTTCTTTTTGTTCACTCCTCTCTCCCTATCCTTCTCTATTGTTGTGGCTTTCGCTCACTCACCCAATCCCCCCATTCTCTATATTACGCGAAACTGTAGCTCTCTCTCTCTCTCTTTGTGGATGGTTCACTTCTCTTGATTCCCTCTTTCATTTTCATTGCTCATGTCATTGTATGAGATAGAACTGTAGCATCTGTTCCCTTTGAACTGGCGTGCCAGTTCATTTGTTAACCGGCTTAACAAGAATGAACATTATTGTATATATGTATATGGAGGGAGGGATGCCACAATGAGCTTCTTCAATTATGTGTGGATTGAGTTACATTAATTTGTGTAATGATTTTACCATTTAATAAGCATTAAAAAATAGAAGGATGATATAGAAGTATTATTTTAATAAAACTATACGCATATTTCATCAATGAAAATTATCTAGTACATGAAAGATGCCATTAACAACCTATGTATTTGTTTCCATGCTATTTGAAAGAATTTACACTTAGAAATCATATACAACTAATGTTATCAAGCCATCCATTGACTTATTATTATTACTTTTATTTTTCTTTTTCATTTGATGATCAGACTGACATGTTGAAATCTTGCTTAGCATTATTTAATGAGGAAAAAAAGAGTGGTAAGCTTTTATCTTATATTTGAAGGTCATAACATTAACAATTATATGGAAGGAGGATGATGATTATTCTCCTAGGAGAAAAAATTGTTATATATATATATATATATATATGTCTTTGATCTATTTTCACCTTGTTTACCAGATGGTGCCATGGAAGTCCTGTACACAGATATGGTCTTTATGCCCTGCAATGGATAGTTGAAGTAAACGGAAAATTGACGCCAGATTTAGAGACCTTTTTGAATGTGGTTGAGGTATTCTATCTGAATTTTTTTAATATTCTACAAAATTGTTAAATTTTAACATATAACTAATACATAAGTATGTGGAGTCAAAGCTAGACTTCTCAATGCCTGTGTCTAAGTTTTGATTGCTTGTTATAATCTTTTGTAAAGCAGGTTTATAAGTCATTTTCTCTCTTTTTCCCCCATTTTTTAACCTTACATTTGTATATGACTGAAAATTGTCACATTGATTCAATGACACATTTTAATACCTTTTCTGGTTTCTAAAATGGATATCCTTGAATTTGTTCTGAAGGCATAAAACTGAAAATACAGAAGATGCGAAACAACTTGAGCATTATGGAAATCAGAAATGGTAGCTGGAAACCACATTCTTTTTTGGTTTTTTACTAAGCACTGTAGTTGTGGTCTGGAACATGAATCCTGAACTTATGCTTAATATGTCATTATGCCATATTAAAAGATAATTTGGTTAGTTTTGTGTTGACTAACAAAAGAAAAAATTTGAACTCATGAAAGCAACCACCTCCGCCAGCCCCACCTCGCCAAATGACGCACCTCTTTGGATCCATAACTCCCGCTCGACAGTTCAGTCTATAAAAAGGGAGAAAGGAACAAAGAAACGACACTTCCACTCTATTCTTCTCACGTCGCATCTGTGTCGCTCAAGCCCTTCACATTTTCCCTCACCACCGTCGCCTCCTTCCGCTTCATCTCGACACCTCCGACTGGCCCGCCTTTGTGTCGCCGAACCGACCCTGATGAATTGACCCCGACACCTTCATACGCTGCCGACTCCGACGCTCGACCGACCCTAGCCGACGCTTCACACGCCCGTATCCTTCGACTCCTTCATTATCATCCGACCTCGTTCCTTCGCAGGGGGCAGAGAAACCGCACGCGTCGCCTCCTCCGCTCCTCGTTGTTGTTCGACTCTGTAACTTCGCATAAGGAAGAGATTGCTTGAGCTGCTTCCTTGGCTCTTTGTTGCTGTTTGACTTCTACTTCACGGGAGAAATAAAGATTGCATAAACCGCTCCTTCGGATCATTAGTGGCTGCCAGACTTTGCTTCTTCGACTCTGCTCCCTAATTGTTATTTGGCTTCCTTGCTTTTGCAGGAGGTATAGAGATTACACAGAGTTATTTCTTCGGCTTCCTCTGTTATTGTTCGACTATGCTCCTTCAATGATAAACTTGATCGTGCCCGAGCAGACTCCATTCAAATTTTATTTTATTTTATAATATATAATATTATATATAAAATATATATACTATGATATATTATATTATAATATATTATTATTTTTTATTTATATAATATTATATATCTAAAAAAAGGAAAGAAGAAATTAGAAAAATAAGAAACTTGCTAGCAGGTGTCGAAGACCCGCGCCATTGATCTTGGATCTTGGCGAATGGTTGTGAAATTTGAAGCTCCCATGCTATTGATCTTAGATCCGGTCGGGATGGTTTGAATTTGAAAACCCGCACCATCGATCTTAGATTTGGGCTTATGGTTTTAATTTGAAGATCTTACACCGTTGACCTTAGGTCTGGGTAGGAAAAAATTACGGCGGTGCCGTCCCGATTTCTCCCTCGGTAGGGAGGAGATTGTCGAAATTTCGAGAAAAATACATAACATTTTGGAGTAATTATAGAGCAATTAAATTTGAATATTTGATTAATTAATTAAAAAAATTTCAAAATATGAGAGCATTTTAAATGAAAATTTTAAGTTTGAGAGTTTTTATTTTTTGAAAATTCGAAAGTTTTAAAACTGAGATTAATACAATTAACTAGAAATTTTGATTTTGTTTTTTGTTAGTTGATTAATTAAATTAATTTTGAAGAAAATGCAGGAAAAGAAATATTATTTGCATTAATTGACATATACAAGTAAACTCAAATCTCAATACAATCCTTAACAAACCCTAAAACTCTCCAAATAAATAACACTCCAACCCCTGATGGGCTCCAACCCCTATAACTGTATCCCTTGTGGCTACGAGCAACTGTAACTATCTGCAAGCTCCCTGAACAGCTGCAAGTATCACTTACCTGCAAACAAAAAAACAAAAATCAGTGCATCATAAATTAATTAAATTAATGCTATAAAATAATAAATCTAACTACTACTAGTAAGACAAAAGTACTGAAAAGTAAGAAAAGCTAAGTACGAAAAAGCTAGTAAAGCAACAGTGCTGAAAAAATAGGTAGAGTAGTGGACTACTGTAGCAGTAAAAAGACTACGAGCACAGAACAACTAAAACACTAACGCCAGTGTCAGAACTCCAAAGTGTCAAAATCATAAACTCAAACCAACTCAAATAAGTACAGAAGAAATCTTCAAATATTATACAAGCAACTACTTTCTATTCAAACAATTAAATTTAATTTACGAGCAGCCTTGTTTATAAGAACTTGGTTGTAATACTCATTCCCTGGCAACTTTCAAATGAAAGTCGTAAGTCCGACCTTAGGGGAAATTTTTAGGTAGAAATTGACCTAATCCCTAAACCCTAATTAAAACACCGGCCACTTCTGATAGAAGTCACAAGTCCGACCTCTAAGGGAAATGTTTAGGTGATAATACAACTCTAGACCCCTCACCCGGGCATCCTAGCCTATAGGGTTAGGTTTTAAAACCCACTAGCGGGCTACTTCTAAGTTAAGTCATAAGTCCCACATCTTAGAAAAATTGTTAAGTAAAAAGTGATGATCCTAAACCCCAAACAATTAAATTTAAACAAATTGGCATCTTAGTCTTAAAGGATTAAGTTGTAAGAACCGTTTTTCAAGCTACTTCATAAGGGAAGTCATAAGACCTACCCAAACAATTAAAATCTTCGGGCAGTCTTGTCATAGAGCAGTCTTGTTATAGAGTTAGGTTATAAGACTCATCTTTGGACAACTCATAAATAGAGCAGTAAGCTCCATTCCAAAACAAATTCTTGGGCTACTTTCTATGAAAGCTTTAAGTCCCAACCTAAATCTAAATACGTGGGCTCTTCCTAAATAAGCCATAAGATCCGCTCCAAATCAAACTCCTAGGTTACTTCTAAACGAAGTCATAAATCCCAAACTAAATTAATTTTTGGGTATTATAATAGATGTAAAACCCAAAATACCCAATAAAATTAAAACTCATATTTAACCACTTCAGTCTACATGGGATCCCTAAGAAGAGACAGCCCATGGCTACTAATCAGATTCTTTGTACACTATGGTCAATAATTGTTAGTGTTGGTAGATTGAAATCTACGGTATACCCGGGACGATGGAACCATGGGATCTTGATCGGGTTTACCTTCATTTTTCTCAAAATGGAGACTAAATAACCTAAAAATTTAGGGAGATTTACATACATACCACTTAATACTATTCTATTTACATATTTAACACCTAAAACTTTAATATTACATATATACCACCCATAGTTCATTTTCATATCAAATTTGAGTGGTAGAAATGAAATATATGAGTGGAAGGAAAGAAATATAAGTGGTATATTTGATATTAAAATATGATAGAGTGGTATGCATGTAATATTAAAGTTTTAGGTGTTAGATATGTAAATAGGATGTTATAAACTGGTATGTATGTAAATTTCCTAAAAATTTATTTCATCATTAATCGAGAGTTCTCTCTTACATGTTAAGAGCGGTAATTAAATATGAGTGCTTGCGCTCATGGGAAGTAAGGACCCCAGATTTTTAAATCCTGACACTATCCTCAGGGGAAATTTGGTTAATTACAATATTACTTAAGGAAAATGGAATCTTATGGCTGCAAAGCGGGATTCATGCATTCATGACTTTTTTCTTGAGCCAACATTTTGTTTCATGCCTAAGCCGTTAAACCATTATAAAAAAACCGACTACCCTCATAACACCAGCCACTATGATGAGTTTTTTAAAGGATATTGCTACACTTGAGAAATTCAATGGGCCCAACGCAATGTAGGAATTGAAATGAAAGGGCTCTTTGATTTCTTATGTGTTTTCTTGGATGCAGCGGTTAACAAAGAAATTAAATATAGACAGGATTATTCTTGACATGATGTTTCTCTATAAAATACAGAAGATTAAGGATTTCATAAGGAATTTACGTCGTCAAAGAAAGGATGCTTACAATCATACAATGGTTACTAAGTTGGCTTTATGTAGATCTGGTTTGGACGGTTTTTACTTCTCAATTCATTACATTCAATTCAAGTCTTACGAAAGTGTATGACTAACAGAATTTGAATGTTTACTGTAGTTAAAGTTTAGGATGAACAAAGGAGTATGTCTTTTGACTATAAAGTTTCATGTGCCTCGGAAAATACTCTTCAATTCTAGGTTTGATACTAGGGTAAGGAATTGGTGGTGCGGAAAGTTGTGGATCCACGATATTCTCCCAAAAGTTCAACCTTAAGCACCTGATGTACAGTGTTTTAAAGTTTGAAGGGGGACATCTACACATCTTGCTCATTTGGAATGATGTTTTGGAAATGAGTGCCCATGAAATCTGAAACTGGATCACTTGAAAGCATTTGGCCTTTGAGTAATTGTCAGTTTATGGTTTGACACAAAATGCTATTACACATGTCATGTTTTGGAGTAAAAGGATACTTACTATTAGCAATTAAAGAATTCCTTGCTGGATGTTGATCTCGAGAGCAACTCCGAGGATGAGTCAATTACACATGACGAAAGCAACGAGCAAAAGGCCCGACATCAAATGAAATTTGTCCAAAATGCTTCGACCAAAAGTCAAAATCACCAAAACAGCATTCATTCTTGAAATGGATAGAACTTGGGTGTTCGGGACAATTAAAACAACTAAGATTGATCCCCATATTCATTGGGGTGTTTGCATGCCAAAAATAAAAAATTTGTGAGTGTGAAACAAAGATGAAATCAATGGGTGCGAACAACAAAAATTTGGCAAGCAAATTAATGCACGAATAATATAAATAGAATTTATTATTATTTTCATTTTTTAATATTATATATAATTATTTTAAAAAAAGGAATCCAAATCAAATCAATTAAATTAAAAAGTAATTAATAAAATAATAGAAGAATATGAAATTTATCCTTTTAGCTGCTATGAGGCAGCTTTTCAGAAAAGAAAATAAAGACAAAAAAGGGAAAAATAAAACTAAAAAGAAATTTTAAAAATTAAAAAACTGAAGTACCTAAAACCCTCGCACATCCTCTCATTCCCACTCACAAAAATTTGCCCCCCACCCTCCCTCGACCGCTTGCGACCCCTGCCCCGTCCTTTATCATGAGGCACGCACCTGACGTCTGCCACGATCAAGCCGCAACCTGGTTGCTGATCACATCATCTTCCCTCCCCTCTTCTGTCTTCTTCTTCTTGTGCATCGCCATGTTATCTCACTGTTGTTATCCTCACACCGCACAAACAAAATTATAATGTTGACAATCTTTTAAAAAAATTATGAAATCTCTGATGTGATGTGTTTAGCGCTACGAGTAGAATCAGTGCATGCTTTTTCTTAGCTAGCAATCAAAACTCGTAAGCGATGCTTGCGATGCAATTGATGAGCCTTGTGCGCACTTTTTCTAGTGTTGCAAAGTAAATTTAAGTACGCGTATATGTCTTTCTTGACGCAACGGGTTAATATTGTTAATTGCAAATAGTTACCGGAAAATACATTTCCTTTCTTGATTAGTGGTATTTAAAACTATGATCACCGTGTCTCAAAACACTGACCATGCACACCTTTCTTGACATGGTGAGGTCCAACATACCTAATGACGTCTCTTATGCAGGGAAGATGATGCGATGCTGCAAAAAATTACACTGTTAAGGGATCCAAACACAACTTGAAAGGGATGTTAACCTCTAAGCATTAACCCAGCAAAAAAAAAATCAAATTAAAATACCTGTGAAACCGCTGGATCCTCGAATCATGCCGAGATCGCGTCGATTCGGCGCCGTTCGCATCACTTCACTGCAAACCCGGTGCAAATCCTGCTCAAAACCAGCGATCTCGCCTCGACCGTGCTCCATCTTCGCCTCTATAAAACGAAGCCGAACACGACTCCTCTTCCCCAGTTCGCTCTCTGCTCTCCACGCTCGACCACACACGCGAACTGCTTTGTCCGAGCTCCTCTCCCACTCCCGACGACTTCTTCCCCCATTGTCGAAGCCGATCAAGGCCCCCGACCGAGCTCTACTCGTCGCCTCCTCTGCCCGAACTCCTTCAAGCCGAGACCTGCCCTAGCCGTGAGCCTTCTCTCTCAGACCGGCCGACTCCGTCTCCCTCCTTCCTGTTTCCGATCGAAAGTTACGACATTTTGAGCGGAAACAACACAGGAGCTCGCTAGTTGGGAAGGTAACTTTCTCCCTTATGCACGCTCGGCCAAATCCCGTAGACCCGCTGAACAGCAGAGGGAGGAAAGGGAGAGATAGTTCATGCAATTTTGATTAAAATTAATTTTGATTAATTTTAATCAAAATTAATAATAATTATTAATTAATTTTAATTAGTCTTAATAAAATTTAATTTTAATTAATTTTAATTAACTTGAAATTATTAAATTATTTATAATTATAGAAATTAATTATAATTAATTTTAAGAAATTAATTATAATGAATTTTAATTAATTATAAGTAATCTTAATTAAAGTTAATATTAATTAATTATGATTAATTAGTATTTTTTTATTAAAGATTAATTAACATTAATTATTTATAATTAATTAAAGTTGTTTATAATTAATTATCTTAATTAATTATAATAACTTTTTACAAAAAAATTCCCCCCCACTCTCTTTCCTCGACGTTCGTGTCGGACCGGCAAACCGCCTATACACGCCTTTATTGCGCGTGGTGGGATGGGACCCGATACCGTTCACGTTCATTACAAATCTCATGCAAGGCTTGTTTCAATTTAGTCTCATTCTCATTTTAGTAAATGTGGTCTCATTTTATGTTAATTTAATTTTAATTTATTTTTGTTCCCTTGTGGGCTCCGAAAATTCGGCCTCGGCCTCCACTCGCTTTTCTTATTCGGCGAGGAGTTTTTAACGAACTAAGTTCCGAGGTAAATTTTGGAAGGCAGATGGGTTTGTAGATAGACAACTACCCAGAGATTTCGCCCTCATTTTGTGAGGACTTTATGATCTGAGTTCTGGTTTCCTATAGGCGCAAGCCCCTATAGTTAATTACCCCTCCCGTTCACGAGAGAGAACTTTCGATTTAAGGCTAGTCGTCAACAGAATGTATAGAAATACATGTATCTGGCATATAGTAGCAGCATGGATATGGAAATTGGATTTTGAGTTTAGATTTGGGTATTTGTAAAGGTTTGGAAAGTTTGGAAATAATTGAGAATTTGGATATTTTGATATTTAAAAAATAGAATTTTATCATATTGTACATAAAGCGGATGGTGGGGAATGGATGATGGACCCGATCAAGATCCCATGGTCCGTCGTCCCGGGCCATCTGTGGTCCCTGGTCTACTTAGTCAGAGGAGGTAGTACGACCCAACCTGACAGAAGGATTCATTGTCGGCAGCCATGGGTTGCTTCGTCCAAGGGGACCTTGTAGACCGGGGTTGAATGTTGTCTAAGGGACAAATTTGAATCCACCTTAGCTAACAGAGGGCTTTGTGCCCTATCGATCATAATCCTATTGATTCATAATTCTCAAGGATAATACCCACTAAGGAGCGTATTGGCTCTGGCCATCCGCTATCTACTGTGGCCATTTGGCGGCCAAAAACCACTCGGTTCAGAGGGCCCCGGTGTCATAACCGTACCTGCCGAAGTGATATTAAGACGGCTAAAACTGCCGGTTCAGAGACACGACCCACGTCCTACTTGGCAAGATGATTGTTGGAGATAGGATCTAGTAGATATATAATCGAATAGCATTCTGGCTCTTTGTTGAGCTGAAAGTATATATTTAGATTTGCATCGACAAACTGATATGCGGAGAGTGGATGGTATTGCTTTAAAGCATTGGGATGGAGATAATTCAATTTAAATATTTTGGGTTTTGAGATTTTGTGATGAGTTTTGGGTATTTGGGTGAAATTTTAGATACTGATATGAGACATGGTGGATTTTGGAATTTTGGGTGGAGCTTGGGAATATTTGAAATAAAAACTTCTCGAGATATTTGGAGATAATTTGAAAATATTGGGAACCCCTCCGTTGAGATTAAGCGTTCAACACGGCCATCATCGGGTCTTCGGGGTCGTATCTTTTTATGGATTGAACTTGGCAACTCTGATCGGGCTGTCGACAAGAATGGGTTTCGTAGGCTATTAAGCCTTTGATAGTGAATCTCAATTGGTGTAGGACCTTGAAAGGCCTAATATGAATGTTTTAAAGCAATATACCTGTCGCCCAAACCCTTATATTATGCTTAATGGTTCGACGCTGTGACTCCTATTGACCACGTATAGAAGGATCGAGTTCTCGAACCTGAATCACTGTCATCCGCTCGCAGCATACCTATCGAAGTCACGTGTTACCAATAACACGCTCGCCGGGGCCCATACGGGTTTCTATAATTATTTTTACCCCTTTTAGTGTACCTATGTGTATACAATTTATAGTGCACGTGCAGGGGTATTCTTAGGAATAGACGCTTCTGTCTGCTTGTACGAATGTGCAGATCCGGTGGCGAAACAGCTTCTGGATTAGAATTATTCGCTGCTCGTACAGTAGACTGTCCTGCACTATTGTTGATTTTGTTTAGGCGGGTCATAGGTCCACTAACTAATCTCCTGCCTTGTTCATAAAGTCTGTATTTGTTGATAGTTTTGTAACGACATGTCCCTTTATTTCGTGGTCAGCTCTCTTTAACATATAAGGTTTTTTTGTTTTTTAGAACGTATCATAGCTTTTGCATTTAGCTACTATTCCATCTCATATTCTCATATGTAGCATTAATGTGGAATGGTATATAGTCTGTTTCGACAGCATCATTGAAGCTTTTTCTGTTGGGGAGAGAATTGTATTTGCTTTGCATTGACTGACTTGTGGGCGAGTTTGAGAGACTTCAATGTTATTTTGGCATATTCCTAATAATCATCCAGGAGTCTTTGCCCTTCCACTTTAGTTTGGATGGTATTGCATTTATGAAGATTTCTATCTAAGAAACCATAAGAACGTTATTTATTTCATTGATGTATTGTGTTTTGCTTGAAGGTGGAATTGCCACATTTGTTTGTGTGCTTTCTAGTGGCTTCCAGTCATGAGTATATCACCAACACGACTAGCTACTTTATCATATCCATGAATAATCATTGTATTCAGTGAAGCTCTTTTATAGCTTGGTGTATTTTGCTTCGCGTCATAGTTCGATCGTAGTGTAAGTCCATTGATCTTTACATGTCTTCCACACGTCATCGCACAAATTATCATAAGATTCCTATCATTCTTTGTGAATGATTTGTTGTATGTGTTATTAAGTTTGCATCCTCAACTTGTAGCGTGCATTATTCTTTCTACCATAAGCTATTCGCAGTGGAATGATCACATATCATTACATATTCTTTGTTGTTGTGCTCATTAGTGAGTCACAAAGCCTATTAAGAGCTTAGCATTTATTCTTTATGAATGAATCAACATACTTCTCCTTTTAAATTGTAAGTCTCCAAATGATCAAATTCATTGAACTATTCATAGCTTCCCACTTAGATGTTGGACTTTTAACTTGAATCATTAATTCAATGCCCATTTGAGCTTGAAGTTCACAAGTTCAAAGTATCGAAAACATGTTCAAATAAAGTCCAGGCTTCAATTGGAGCCTCTTCCGCTCGTCGAGTTCCATGTCTGTTTTTGCATTAAGTTTCAATTCAAACTCATCGTTCACTTGTGCTATTTGAAAATCAAGTCCAAGTTTGTTCATTTGATTTCAATATTTTTAGTTCAATGAATCCAAATTTTAGTCCATCTTTGAGTCCAACTCATAATTCTTCCACCAAGTTCTTGCCTGAGTTTGCTTAAGCCATTCTACTTAGTTATTCAAGTTGATTTTTAGTTCATTGGATGTCCAAATTGAGTGTCCAAATAAAATTCAAATCCTTGTAGTCTTGTTGAGTGCAAATGGAGTCAGTTAATGCAGTCAAGGCAAGTTGAGAGTTTCTAATGTCTCCCTTGAGTTCACTCTAAGTATTTTCCTTGAGTTCAAATGAGCCAGATTCATGTCCTCTTCTTCTTTTTCATTTAATTTTGAGTTTTCATCATTATTTAGGCAATTGTAATCAACTTCACAATCCAATACTAGTCCTTCGCAGTTCAATCATGTCCAAATGTTCCAAATTGCTCCAAAGTCTTTGGATTTTCAATCCAAATTTCGCAACAACTAACCGGCGTCTCCCCGTTAGAGGGAAAAAAACAAGGGCGCCTACCCGCACGCCACAAAGGCGTGCACGTTGGTGTTTGTAAGACCACCGC